>NC_061068.1:582453-815236 GCF_021917145.1 Hypomesus transpacificus | reverse complement strand
CTGTCTGTCACTTCCTGTGTCCTAAACACACCCCGCCTCCTGTCTGTCACTTCCTGTGTCCTATACACACCCCGCCTCCTGTCTGACACTTCCTGTGTCCTATACACACCGGCCCACGCTTCCTGTCTGTCACTTCCTTGGTCCTATACACACTCCACCTCCGCTTCCTGTCTGTCACTTCCTGTGTCCTATACACACTCCACCTCCACTTCCTGTCTGTCACTTCCTGTGTCCTATATACACCCCGCCCCCGTACCTATCTGACAGGAGGAACAGCCTGTCTTCTTCCTAAGCATACAAGCAGGATTTAGAGGATTTTTATACTCTGATGCTAAGCAATACATACAAAATATAGTATGTCAATGTTTTTAAATACAGTTACTTTGTGCAGCCTGAGCAGTATACTATTTGGGTGATAAATATGTAGTCCTACTGGCATGTTTTCTCATGTATATAATACAATACACTGTACATGTTTCTAAACAACAGCTATGAGGACATAATATACTGAACATACGGTATAATCATCCATAATCATCCAAATCTACACAATATTATTATCAATATTATAACTATAAATAATCCCAGAGATATTTGGAATGTGAAATCAGCGTGCATGGAGTTTGAAAATCTCTCACTGTTTTTATGAAATTAAAATATAAAACCGTTCCTGTCCTCGTTGTCTTCGATATCAAAACATAAAACTCGGACAGGTAGACTTCACCTTGGAGGAAAAGCATCATCAGCACCTTCTTCACAACACGCTTAACAGTCACGTTTAATCAGCAAGTTGGCACATTTGAGTGTAATCCCTCATTAAGTCACATACATCCATGTTGATCTCATAGATCTTTCAACGCATGATCCCCCCTCACTGAGTGCTCCTGACTGTATCATAGTGATTACTTTTGTAAATACCAGATCAGTAACCAAATAAACACAAGCAGATGCAGAACCCCCCCACGATATACAGTGCTATGCTTAAATCAATTACACAATGTAAATAAATAAATGATAATGCATGACAGTGTTCAGGAGTACCTCTGAGCATTCAGGAGTACTTGGGGATATTCAGAAGTACTTCGAGTACCTGGGAGTATTCAAGTACTTCAGAGTACTCTCAGAAAGTAGGAGGGAAAGACCAAACTAAACAGGCCAGCAACACAGCCAGGCCAGGCTACATCAGACCAGAACAAGCCAGAACTAGATAGAACCAGCCAGGACTGGCTAGAGCAGCTCAGTCTGTTCGACCACACTGACCACCACACTCACTTCCCCTCCGACAACCGAGGAGCAACCAACAGCAACGCTGCTGAGGTGTGTCCCTAGCCACAGAGATACCGTATACTCAAGAGTTTCCATCTCCAATCATCTCTGATGCCAACAGTTCACACGTGTTTGGAGCGGCCCTGAGCTGGCTAGCTGGTGGACGACACCACCTTGTCCAGCTGGCTAGCTGGTGGACGACACCACCCTGTCCAGCTCCTTGACCCCGTCCTGGCTGGAGGTGAGAGCACAGGTGGACGACAGCTCAGCCATGTGTCCGGCCCTGGGGCTGGGGCCGGGGGAGGCCGGGGACTGAGCCAGGCCGGGCTTCTTGGGGGGGATGGGGGGAGGGATCCCCCGGTCAGCACGGGGGATGGAGGGGGAGCGGAGCCCCAGAGGAGAGGCCCCCGAGGCCCTCGCCGTGACGGGGGAGGAGGGGGCCAGCTGGCGATAGTCGGTGCCGAAGGGAGAGCTGTTGGAGGGGGCGGGTTTGGAGGCCCCCTGCTGGGTGGTGAAGCGGGACAGGACCTGGGTGACGGTGCTGCGGGCGAGCTGCCTGATGGGGCTGGCCTCCGGAGGGGATCCGGGGGACGAGGGCGCGTCCCCGGGGGGTAGGGCACACTGGGGGACAGGGGACTCTGGGTCAGCCTGGCCCTCAAACTTGTGGCGAGCAGCGTGGAAGCGCTGGTGGATGCCTGCTTGGTAGGACGACTGGTAGCTGGGGCTGGGGTTAGGGCTGAGGCTGGGGTTAGGGCTGATACTGGGGTTAGGGCTGAGGCTGGGGTTAGGGCTGAGGCTGGGGCTGATACTGGGGTTAGGGCTGAGGCTGGGGTTAGGGCTGATCCTGGGGTTAGGGCTGAGGCTGGGGCTAGTGTTTGGGCTGGAGCTGTGGTGAGGACTGAGGCTGGGGTTAGGGCTGAGGCTGGGGTTAGGGCTGAGGCTGGGGTTGAGGCAGGAAGTGAGAGAGGGGACTGTGCAGCTCTGGGAGAGCTGGGCAGAGGAAGGTGTAGAGGCTGGGACAGGAGTGGAGGCTGGGGGAGGGGTGGAGACTGCGGTAGGGATGGAGGCTGTGGTGGAGGCAGTGGCAGGAGAGGAGGTAGCGCTAGGTGTGGAGATAGAGCGGGAAGCCAGGACAGGGGTGGAGGCTGGGTTAGAGACTGTGGGGGAGGCAGGGGCAGGCCCGGGGGGTAGCTGCGTGTTCTGGTCGTTGTTCTGGTCCTGAGCCAGCCTCTCAGCCTCCAGGATCTGGACACCCTGGGGGCTGTGGAGGCCATTCACTCTCAGAGGAGGAGAGAGAGGCGGCTCCCAGATCTGGCCCTGCCTGGACAGAACCTTCCTCTGCCTGCCCCGGCCCCCCTCCTGCCCCCTCCCCTCCTCCTCCTGCTCCTTCCTGCCCCCCTCTTGCCCCCTCCCCTCCTCCTGCCCCCTCCCCTCCCCCTCCTCCTGCTCCTTCCTCCCCTCCCCCTCCTCCTTCCTCCCCTCCCCCTCCTCCTGCTCCTTCCTCCTCTCCCCCTCCTCCCTCCTCTTCCTCCCCCCGTCCCCCAGCTCCCTCCTCATCTCCTCCAGCTGCTCCTGAAGACGCCCGCCCTGCGCCTCCTCCTTCCTCAGACGGGCTCTCAGCTGCTCCCTCTCCGTGTCGAACTCAGCCAGCTGCTCCTCCAGCTTGGCCTCCATCCTCAGGGCCCTGGTCCGCTCCTCCTCCAGCCGGGCCCGGAGGCCCTGCGCCTCCTGCTGCTCCTGCTCCAGCCGGGAGGCTAGGGCGCGGGACAGCTGCTGCCTGCTCCTCTCCTCCTCCTGCTGCCTGCGCTGCTGCTTCTCCTGCCGACGCACCTGGCCGCGTTCAAACTCCAGCTGCACACACACACACACAGGGCCGACCGCACACACACACAGGGCCGACCGCACACACACACAGGGCCGACCGCACACACACACAGGGCCGACCGCACACACACACAGGGCCGACCGCACACACACACAGGGCCGACCGCACACACACACAGGGCCAACCACACACACACACAGGGCCAACCACACACACACAGGGCCAACCACACACACACAGAGTGGTCACCCAGCAGTCACCCTAACCTCCCTAGCAACCTTAAATCACCTGTTCCTCTGACTGGTATGGATGTGGAAGTTGTAGCTGTGCGGCGAGGGCCCTACCTGCTGCAGCAGACGCTCCCTCTCCTTCTCCAGGATGTAGGTGACATCGTCTCCTTCCGCTGTGTCCTCTGCATGCCTGCGCCTCTCCTCCTCTAGGTCTGCGATGACCTGGGGCCACCACCAGGGGGCGACAGACACACATGACTGACAGCACACCAGGGCATTCTGCTGTTTGACTGTCCTTCCATGATCACTCTGATCTTGTTGACACTCTAACCCCCATCACGGAAGAGCAGAGGCAATCCCTATGTTCGCTTCTGATTTGGAAAACCTGAAGATTCTAGGTTCTGATTCAGCTTTGAGAAAAAAGGTTTCACACCCATGCACACAAGTACACACACACACACACACACACACACACACATAGTCATCCTTACTCACCCTACCCTAAACACAGATATACACTCACCCACCCTGCCATGTATTGGACAGACAATTCTTCTAACTCCCACCCTAACCCTGCTCCTACTTTGCACACACACACACACACTCACCCTGCGGTGTCGAGTCTCAGCTGCAGCCAGCTGCACCAGCATCTTCTCCTGCATCGTCCTGCATTGGCCCACCACCAACCTGAGGACCACCAGGGGGCTGGTGGTGGCCCCCGGGCCCCCCGGCCCCCCCACAGCCTCCCCATCCCTCTGCAGGGCCAGGAAGGGGTCGCTCAGGGAGTACATCCCATAACGCTCCTGGAGGTACAGGTCTCTACGCTGAGCCTGCGGAGAGGAGGGGGGAGGGGAGGGAGAGGAGGAGAGGGAGAGGAGGAGGAGGAGGAAGAGAGGGAGAGGAGGAGAAGAGGGAGAGGAGGAGGAGAAGTGGGAGGGGAGGAGGAGAAGAGGAAGGGGAAAGGAGGAGGAGAGGGAGAGGAGGAGGAGAAGAGGGAGACGAGGAGGAGAAGAGGGAGAGGAGGAGGAGAAGAGGGAGACGAGGAGGAGAGGGAGAGGAGGAGGAGAAGAGGGAGACGAGGAGGAGAGGGAGAGGAGGAGGAGAAGAGGGAGACGAGGAGGAGAGGGAGAGGAGGAGGAGAAGAGGGAGACGAGGAGGAGAGGGGAGGAGGAGGGGAGGAGGAGAAGAGGGAGAGGAGGAGAAGAGTAGGAGAAGGGAGTTTGTTAAAGTTTGATTTGATCACAGTTCTCTTTACTGTCACAGTCGAGCCAGTGGTCTCTGTAAAAGAAAAAAACCTTTAAAGTTTTTCCATGTACGTTTTTTTTTACTTTAGGCAATTGATATTTAACCAGGCAAGTATTAACTGTACCGTAAGCAACAGTAATTCATTTTGTCCAGAGGGCCATGAGAGGAAAAGAGGAGGAGATGAGAGGGAACCTCACATCTTCTCACAGATTCACTCCAGAACCAGAAGTCTGCCTGATCTGTTCATGGACCGAGGTCATAATAAGCTTATTGAAGTTTGTGAGCAAAACAACCGCCTTCCCTATCTTGGGAGAGTCATAGATACAAATACTTTCAACCTGTGTGTTTCTAACAAACAGAGGAATATGTATGACGTCATTCATGCTATCTGTGTGGGCATCTGTGCGGCCCAGGGAGGGGCGTGGTGGGCTGTGTTATGTGATCTGCTCCGTGGGGACGCGCTAAGAGGCAGATCAAATGCACAGCAGAGCAGGAACAGGAAACCTCAGAAGACCCCAGAGGCTAGTGTCTTCAGCATGGACGCACTATGGTGGTCCTGGACGCTGTCTGGTCCCTGACAGCTTGACTGACCCCTCCCCCATCCACACCACTCCTCACTTCAGCCTCCTCCACTCAGGTCCTCCCTACAGGCATTTCCTCCTCCCTTCTCCTCCCCGTGGCTCCTTCACCCTAATCCAACACTGTGCTCACTGCCTCCCCCCCCCCCCTCCTCGCCCCTTGCCTCCCCTCTTCACCCCCCTCCCCGTCCAGTAATGCATGACCAACACAGTGCATGGTGCTCACCCCCCCCCCCTCTCTCGGTTCAACAGTGACGACCTGTGTGTCACGCCCTCTTCGGATGTTTAAAAATGCTCTAACCCTCACTCACACACACATGCGGTCTGTCTCTCAAGCTCACACACACAAATCTCTGTCCCACACACACACACACAGATGGTCTCTTGCTCTCTCCCACACACACACAGTGACGTGGGTATGAAGGGAAGTTGTTTGTCTATGCTGCTCAGCTCATAATCAGGTTCCCTCCTTGCCTCACTCCCTGCCTCACTCCCTGCCTCACTCCCTGCCTCCTTCCCTGGCCATGCACACACACACTTCTCTGAGCAAATGAAGATCTTCAAATGTAAGCACTTCCATTTTGTGTCTGCAGGTTGGCAACTGAGACTTAAAGAAAACAGGAAGTGATCGTGACTGCTTCCTGTATTGAGAATCAGGTTGTGCTTAGGCAGGGCAGTGGCCCTTGGCAGACGGCATGAGTCACAGTGAGCAAAGCATTGTGGGTAATGGCTTACAGAGTGTCCTCCCTGTGTGAGCTGGTGTCTGAGGACTGACCGTCTGACCGCCTGACTGGACCACAGTCACTTGTCACAGACTGTGACACATTACGCCTGCTTTACACTATCGCCCGTTTTTACCGACTGTGAGACACTTTTCAACGCAATCCCTATGTGTGACTGCATCTCCAAGTCATACCTCTCAACTTCATGAACGCAATACTGTAAACCAGGCGTTAAAGGTGACGCACAAAAAGAAGCAAACATTTTTTTTGTTTACAATTGAGACGTTGAAATAAAGGAGAGGAGAAGAGGAAGTCGAGAGGCCAGGCTCCATGTCAAGCAGGCAGACAGACAGACAGACTGACAGGCAGACAGGCAGACAGGCAGACAGACAGACAGACAGACAGACAGACAGACAGACAGACAGACAGACAGACAGGCAGGCAGGCAGGCAGGCAGACAGGCAGGCGCTGGGCCAGCTGGAGCACTTCTTGCCTTAGAAGGCCTGATCCCAGAAGATGAGAGGAATGTGGTCTAGACACAACACAGGCACCGCACAGGGAGACCACTTCTCTACTGGTCTCTCTCTCTTTCTCTCTCCCTCCCTCTCCCTCTCTCCCTCCCTCCATCCCTCTCCCTCCCTCCCTCCCTCCCTCTCCCTCTCTCCCCAGAGCTCCCACTGGAGGGAGGGGAAGGTGGGCTGTGGACTCACCCTGAGGGAGGGGAAGGTGGGCTGTGGACTCACCCTGAGGGAGGGGAAGGTGGGCTGTGGACTCACCCTGAGGGAGGGGAAGGTGGGCTGTGGACTCACCCTGAGGGCCTGCAGGGCCTGGTCCCGGGCCTGCAGCTCTCCCTCCAGCACACACAGCAGGCTCAGCAGCTCCGCCCTGCTCAGGGTCTCCATGCTCAGCTTACACTCCTGGAGACAGGGGGAGCAGTCAGTAAGGTGCTAGGGAGTAGAGGAGCAGTCAGTAAGGTGTTAGGGAGGAGAGGAGCAGTCAGTAAGATGTTAGGGAGGAGAGGAGCAGTCAGTAAGGTGCTAGGGAGGAGAGGAGCAGTCAGTAAGGTGCTAGGGAGGAGAGGAGCAGTCAGTAAGGTGCTAGGATGGAGAGGAGCAGTCAGTAAGGTGCTAGGATGGAGAGGAGCAGTCAGTAAGGTGCTAGGGAGGAGAGGAGCAGTCAGTAAGGGGCTGGGGAGGAGAGGACTAGTCAGTAAGGGGCTAGGGAGGAGAGGAGCAGTCAGTAAGGTGCTGGGGAGGAGAGGAGCAGTCAGTAAGGTGCTGGGGAGGAGAGGAGCAGTCAGTAAGGGGCTAGGGAGGAGAGGAGCAGTCAGTAAGGTGCTAGGATGGAGAGGAGCAGTCAGTAAGGTGCTAGGGAGGAGAGGAGCAGTCAGTAAGGGGCTGGGGAGGAGAGGAGCAGTCAGTAAGGGGCTAGGGAGGAGAGGAGCAGTCAGTAAGGTGCTAGGGAGGAGAGGAGCAGTCAGTAAGGTGCTGGGGAGGAGAGGAGCAGTCAGTAAGGGGCTAGGGAGGAGAGGAGCAGTCAGTAAGGGGCTAGGGAGGAGAGGAGCAGTCAGTAAGGTGCTAGGGAGGAGAGGAGCAGTCAGTAAGGTGCTGGGGAGGAGAGGAGCAGTCAGTAAGGGGCTAGGGAGGAGAGGAGCAGTCAGTAAGGGGCTAGGGAGGAGAGGAGCAGTCAGTAAGGTGCTAGGGAGGAGAGGAGCAGTCAGTAAGGTGCTAGGGAGGAGAGGAGCAGTCAGTAAGGGGCTAGGGAGCAGAGGAACTGTCAGTAGGAGCCAGGCTACAGTGGGAAATCATTATGACTTATTGCTCACAATGGGGAAAGGAACGATGGTATTTCTACTGAAAATACAGTCAAGACATTCATCAACCCTTAATGCAGCATAGAGTGTAGAATCCATCACATGATTTTACACACTGAAGGAATCTGAAATGTTGTCAAATCCGCTTCCACTTCAGAACCAAACTGATGGATTATTATTGCTATACTATACTTATACTACATCTATACTATACTTGTACTATACAATGAAGTGGTAGGCCATTGTGAGACATAGAGAAGGCTTGTTCTGTGTAATGGACTGTTCTAGATCCACAACCACAGCACGCCAACAGGGACAAATATGCTTAAGCTCTAAAGCATTTAGCAAAGACTATAATTTCAGTCCAAACAGCTCCACTGTTAAATCTGTGAAAGCCTCTCGCAGGCCTCTTGGTTCCAGCTGGGCCCAGCGGACGGCCATTAGCAGGGGCCGTGTCAGGACGGTGACATCACTTCCTGTTCCTGTGGTGCATGCTCGAGGACTGGGAGAGCGTGGCTAGTGAACTGCAGCTCAATGAGGAGTCACAAGGATCTGACACACGCCAACATGTGGTCACCAGATCAGGAGCGCACACACACACACACACACACACACACACACACACACACACACACACACACACACACACACACACAGACACACACACACAGACACACACACACACACACACACACACACAGACAGACTACGACACACACACCATCTCCAAATCCTATCACTCGTGTCTGACAGTAGCAAATAAACTGACGATTAATATTTGAACTTTAAACAATTTCACGATAACTAAAGTGTAGCTCAGTTCTAAGTTCTCAATCTCCCAAACAAGAGGCCTTGTCAGCGTGGGGTTTTGTTAAAAGCTGGGCCGAGAGCGTTTGAAATGTGCTGTGGTCTCTTCGGAGCCTCCACACTCTCTAATCTGAGCGGTCTGGTGTGTTCTGCTGTGGTCTCCCCACCTCAGACATGCCACCACCAGCAGCAGGCTGCTCCTATAGATACAGGCTTTTCAATGCGCCCTACAGGCCTACAGCAACGTTCCACAAAACACTACATACATACAGCAGACTTCCTTCAACCAGACAAACTGGTAAACTGTCCAGAAAACAGAGAGATGCGTTTATAACCAGATCCACTCTCTCTGTCTCTCTCTCTGTCTTTTTCTCTGTCTCTCTCTCTCTCTCTGTCTGTCTGTCTGTCTCTCTGTGTCTCTAACACACACTCTACCCTAAGTCTGTGGGCCATGCTTCAGTCACACGCCAGCTGACTTCTGTGCCCCCCCTCCCCAGCCCCCCTCCCTGGTCCCCCCTCCCCAGGCCCCCCCTCCCCGATCCTCTCCTCCTCTGTGGTCCGATCTCGGTTCCACATCATGAAGTCATCAAGAGGAGATGGAGTGTTGCGTAATACAGCGGATCACAGCTGGCTGGCCTCTCTGCTACCATGCCGACCTACCCCTGCTCTGGTCTCTCTGTCTCTCTCTGTCTGTCTCTGTCTGTCTCTGTCTGTCTCTGTCTGTCTCTGTCTGTCTCTATCTATCTGTTGAACAAACCCACGAGGAACTACATTTTTTTCTAGCATCTATAACTAATGGACAGATTAGTCTGACTAGAGACTGTGACCATCCTGTATGGATCAGTTTAATACGATAATATTGGCATCAATGGTTCTCATTTACAAAAAGAAAGTCTGAAAAGGGCACTTCCTTGCTTTGAAAAAGGAAGTGTGATTAAACTTCAAGCTCAAGAATTGCAATTCCTCTTTAATCCCGAGAACAAAGTTCGAAAACTTCAGGCCAATAACGACCAAGCTGTACTCGCGACAGCGGCACTGAACGCAGAATGAAACTCTTCTCCCCGATAGTCTGTGAAGCTAGCTACTCCGTTAACAAGCTTACCAGCAGCTCCAAGGAGCTCGCCAGCCCTGCCTACACTGGGGCTGTGGTCAGCCCACAAAGAGAGGATGTCAATTAGGCTTCGCTAGCTTTATATACCTCCTCCACTTAGCTTTCACAGGCCTGTTAAATTCACAAGCTGCTCGGGCCTCGAAGAAAGTGGGCTGCGTTTGTTTTGAAAATGTTGTCCCAAAATGTGTGTGTGTCTGTGTGTCTATAACACTGTGTATAACACAAGACCTCCGCTAAATAGAACCCTTTTGGAACCTAAAGAAGCACTCTCTGAAAAGGGGGTTCCATGTAGAACATTCACATAAGTAACAGTCCTGAAGAGAACCTTTTAGAAACCCGAGAAGGATTCTACAAAACACAGAACCTCCACTCGTATCAGAGGGTTCCCTATTTTCTGACGCTAGCACGGGCTTCTGCGCCCTGTTATGACTGCACCATTCTCACGCTTCCTGATATACACGTCTGTCGTGAGGCTGGTCCGCACGCACCAGTGTTGTTCAAAGCAGCACCATGGGAAACACAAATATTCCCACACTACCTTTCTTCCTAGGCTTCCTCCACAGAAGCCCTGTCTATGTAATCCTTTCATCCCCATTTAAATCCAGTCAGTCAGTCAGTCACCCATGAGGATCAAACTGCAACCCTGCAGCCTAGAACCACTGCAACACTGTGGACTTCCTTCTATTCATGAGAAGTTTAAAAAAGAAGAAGAGCATCATCACATGAATAAACAGCAAACCCCTTTAAAAAAGGATTGAGGGTGTCAAATTAGTTATGCAAGATAGTTGGCATAGTCTGGTCTAAATCTATCACTTAGCATGGGTTATTCCGGGACTAGATTGAAGTGTTACAGCTTTCTGTAGGTCACGCTTCCTTTGCCTAATTTAATCTGTGCTGTCTCTTGGTCCGACCGCACACAAACAGCGAACAGATGCCACGGCCTAATGGATGACATCCCTGGCTGGCCTTCTGCACGGTCAGTCACTGCGCCGAAGAGGGGGAGAGAACTGGTGCTCCAGATGCTTGTCATATGAATGGCTCCACGGAGATGAACACAATACAGTGTTTGATTTCTATGAATGGAGGAGGCCTCTCGAGAGAGACCGAAGTGACCCCCGTTTTTAAAAAAAAGTCTGGAATACCGACAGAGCAAGTAGGCTAAGCGTAAATGAAGTATACTGTTATGCAAAGTGCTCAACGATGGTAGACTACGTATTTCTCTGTGAAATGGCGCCTAATAGAAATGCTAGCCTTTAAGAATTTAAAGTTTAAATAGTGTGGAATTAACGACGTTGCGACGTTTTAAGATACAACCAATGGCCTATGATTTTACTTGTCTGTCCCTATTTAAAGTCAGGTAGCCTATCAAAACTGGGATAATAGAATACTCGGGAATAGCAAAATTGGATTAGAACATTAGGTACCATCATAACATAATTCGCGGATTCCAAAAGCGGGATGTGAGTAAATGTGTTACACTTTAGAGTTACTAATGAACAAGTTTTATCATGTAGATGCGCATAATTCAATAAAACAAAAAATGTGAACAATATATAGCCTACATGTTAGCGTTACACCAACGCAATAAAAAAAACTTAATTTAAAGATGATGATAAATTCAATTGTCAACTGTAAAGATTTAATAGATAATAGATGCCTAAGATATCCTACGGATATCGCGATGGGTACCACGCGTAATTAAATACATAGGCCCTACATCTAGAGACAATCAATCGTTTTCGACAAAACAATTTACCTTCATATGTCCGTTTGATGCCTTTAAAAAGTCCAACATGAACTTTTTAACTGTTGTCAAAGACTAGCTCCTTGTGTCTTCCAGATTCCGATAACGGAAGGGATGGACTCTGCGACGTTTGACACGTAGGCCGGCCTATCAGCAAGGCCGAGTTAGATGGACTGACCTATGAGAAACAAGGCTCAGATGAAGGGGGCGGGGAGAGGAGGTAGTCGCGTGGAATTTGGATGGATTTCTTTGTTTAGACGTTTTCTGCATTTCACCCTTTTACAAAAAAAACTTATAACATTGCATATAATTTCACAATTACGAGTTGTGCGTTATCAGAAGTAGACTCAGAAATTCCCGAAACTGATTAAAGTCCTAACGTACTTAGTTTTAAGAGAAAACCTTCACTGCGCTAATAGTAAGATAGACTACTCACTACTTACTACGATACAGACCATTTCTCATCAGCATTTTTTCAGTTAAACCAACACGTATGACACACAAAAACGAATTTCTAAACAGGATTACTGGAGATTACCCGAGCAATTGACACAGTAAATCAGTCAATAGTGACCTACTGCCCCCTGGTGGATTAAAACTATTGAACGACTAGGAAACGTCACTTAGCTCAAAACACCGATAACAAATTAGGCTACATAAATTCTCACACACGCTAGCCATTCCGGTGTTGCTTTGTGTTGTTGCACGTCTCATCGTGGCTGCAGTCAATGTTTTGTACGTCATCCTCCTCCCCGCTGAGAAAGAAGAACTTAGCCTAACAATAATAGCCTAAAGCCGATTCATTCAGCAGACTTCTATCCAAAGCGATTTACACCGGGGATTTCGAACTTGCGGTCCCTTGATCTGCCGTCATGCTCTACCACCGCCCTAATACCTATTTCTAACGAAGGAAAGTAAGTCAGAATTTACCCAGCTACAGGTAATAACTTGCCTCTCTGGTCCTCTTTAACTTTCAACATCCTTTCACACGCAACCCCCCTTTTATCTTTGTTTATCATCAACACTTGGTAACCACCCATCGCCACAATAGTTCATGCTTGACATCACATGACGGCATGCTTGAGATTGCATCACAGGCACCGACCAAATGGATTTGTGGTCGGCGATGACCAATTAGTTCCTTGCATTTCACCATCACTGTAATTAGCTACACTTAATAACAATGTGACGAGCAAACCTTGAAATTATGTTACCATAACTAGGTTATAGGTTAGGACTGGGTTGTAAAAAGCTACAGTACTGCACAAAGTCAACATGACTATTAAAATATGTACACATGTTATTTTAGTCTCTGCTATGACAAGAGTGTAAAGGGTGATACGACAAAGGTAACGCCTCTCTACACTGCGCTCTCTTGTGTTGCACCTAGCATCTTCAATTTCATAATGGTTGGGTGTGATGTATGGGGATGTATTGCATGCTCCAAGGGAGCCGTGATGTAGGCTATGGCTTCCATACACATACCCATAGACATTACCATAGGTAAACCATAGGGAGTCAGGTGGCTGAGCAGGTAGAGCATCGGGCTAGTAATCTGAAGGTTGCCAGTTCGATTCCCGGCCGGTGCACATGACGTTGTGTCCTTGGGCAAGGCACTTCACCCTACTTGCCTCGGGGGAATGTCCCTGTACTTACTGTAGCGTCTGCTAAAATGACTAAATGTAAATGTAAAAACGGTTTTCAGAATCGTGTTTAATCGCCAAGTAAGTGGTCACAAACAAGGAATTTACTTTGGTTGGCAGGTGCATACAGTAAACATAACAAACAAGATAAAATGTAGAAACTGTACAAAAAATGTTTTACAAAAAGCTTGACGTGTTACTGCACTCGTCACACATGTAAACACACGCACATTTTTCAGTTTTAACAGAAATGGATGCAAAACCAATATTTGTAAAAATATTCTGATAGATCTCACATGATATGACAGTCCTACTAGGTTCCATAATATGCAGTGGGGAGTAGGATTCTGGCATGGTCTTCAATCAAACAAGTCTTGAATCTGTCACCTTCTTCACAACGTCACCGTCTTCATCACTGTCTGTACAGGCTCCACTATCACTACCATCATCCTCGTTGACTTGACTCCCTGATGATGAAAGAGTGTCTGTATTAGCATCCCCACTCGTCGGCAACAACACAAACACCACTAATAATGGCTGGGGTGAATAGTAGGTGTTGTGAATGAGGCTGGCTGGCTGGGTGAATTGTAGGTGTTGTGAGTGAAGCTAGGGTGAGGAGAGAAAGACCACACCAGTCTGATAGTAGAACTCATTCAAGGACTCAACCAACACACAACACACAAACACAAATATACTGCACACACACACACACACACACACACACACACACACACACACACACACACTACCTGGAAGCACTGAGACATCTTGTCCATGTGGTTCATCTTCTTTACCTAGAAGTATTTGGACACTTGTTTCCCTTTACAGTCATAAACAAGTGTTAGAAATACATGGGGGAAATACCTTATCTACCATAAGACATAAATACACACACAGTTGAGTGTGTCTTACTAATTGTAATACCTAATGATGTACGTTTCTTCTGAAAGTAGCAGAATAATAGGTGTTGTGAGTGAGGCTGAATGGGGTGAATGGTAGGTGTTGTGAGTGAGACTGGGGTGAATAGTAGTTCTGGTGAATGAGACTGCCCTGCTGACTGGGTGAATGGTAGGTGTTGTGAGTGAGGCTGGGGTGAGAAGAGGAACACCACACCAGTCTGATAGTAGAACTCATTCAAGGACTCAACCAATAGGAGGCCCTCCTCAACCTCAACACACAAACACAAACATACTGTACACACACACACACACAACACACACACACACTACCTGGAAGCATTTGGGCACTGCTCTGTGGCTCATCATGGTCAACGTGTTTCCCTTTAGAGTCATAAACATTGTTAAAAAGACAGGGGGAAATAACTTGTCTACCATAAGACATAACTACACACACAGTTGACTGTCTCTTAATAATTGTAATACCTGATGATGTACGTTTCTTCTGAAAGTAGCAGAATACTGCTACTCCGATGAAGATGGCCATGTTTCCAGCAACAATGGCTATTGTTGGAACTATTGAATCATAGGAGGCACCTTTCAGCAGATATAGTTGATCTGTAAGTCACAGGAGGGTCAACATGATAAGGTTGCCAGACAGAAGTAAAAAGCACAAATTAAAAATAACAATAAACAACCTCACCAGGAATGTGGATCTCTGTCTCCCTGGTCTGGTTGAGTCCCTGCAGCTCAACTCTGCAAGTGAACATGTTGGTGTCTGTCTTCTGTACGGTCACCTTGCTTCTCACAGTGTAGCGTCCGTCAGGGTCTTTGTCTGTCTGTGTGACATCAGCATGGAGGAGTTGTCCCTCACTCTCCCTCCACTCCAGCTCAGGTTCTGGGTACCAGCTTTTGGCCACGCACTGGAGAACCATCCCAGTGTCGTTAACTCCCAGGATGGATACATCTGGTATAGAAACCATGCCTACAGTGACAGACATGCGACTATCAGAGAAATCAGGAACCTTTCAACGTTAACATATTCTCTATTTTATCTAACGTACCAACACTGAGATGGATGACGGTCTCCTCCTGGCTGTCTACACCTACACCTGTCTTAACAGCACGACAGGTGTAGCTCCCCTCATCCTCCAGCTTCACTCCGAAGAGTTTCAGGGAGACGTTGCCCTTGACCAGTTCTTCTTCAAACAGCATTGTCCGGTCTTTGTAAGATGGATTCTTGCCGGCATTTAAGTTACGGCCTTCTCGGTATAAATGTACTAGATTCGGTATACATTTCTGGTCACACACTGACCACACCACTGTCAGGAACTCTGCATTGATGGGAGGTTCCAGGGTACACGGCAGGATGACATCATCACCAGCTACAGCACCGATGGGGTCAGGTGAACCAATCAGCTCAAACTCTATTGGAAGAACAGACACAAAGACATAATCCATCTGGGACTATCAAGGGGAGCTTAATAAAAGTATTTTGTATATGCGTGATGACATGTCTACGAAAAATAAATAAATTTTAAGGACAAAACTACCAAGCCTTACTATGAACTTTTTTAGTCAATCTCAGAAGGTCTGAAACACTTACACCTACAGTATTTTATAGTAGAGTAAACATTTTACTTGACATTTTACCTTCATCTACAGTATACTAGTGCACAGTGCCCATGATGCAGTCAGTGATTAGGATGTTTGACACAAATACAGATTCCTGGAATCTGGGTTTTGGATTCGACTCCATGAGGCCACCCAACAACTTCCTTCTGCCACCGCATTGCCACCCCGGATGAAAATCTCTAGATCCGCCCCTGAGCTTAGTTCAATCGCGGTAGGCTATTTAGGCATTAATCTATTCTGTCAGATCTATTGTCATTCTGTTAGCTAGCCAGCCCCTTTGAAAACAGCTGAATATCGGTTGTAAAAGCAAATTTGCTTCTAAATAACAAAACCAGAATTTCCCTATTTTGCTTACTATGGTAAATTGCATTTAATTGCGAAAGCCTTTTTTGATTGCATGAGTTAAATCGCTGCAGCCTACCGCGTTGGATTATAAAAAAGACACCATCAAAATATTAACTTTGCAGTGCCCATTTCTCGAGTCAAAATATTCTTAGGAAACTGGTCCTCTGGTCTGCAGTAAATCAGAGTGAAGCTTAGGAAACTGGTCCTCTGGTCTGCAGCAAATCAGAGTGAAGGGGCTGTGACGCGAAGAGACGTTTGAATCGCGATTCAGTCCTCTAGCAGTTCACATCGATTCACAAATGTAAAAAACCTTGTTTTTATAAAAACTTTTGAGTTACCAAAAGATTCCCACCCCTAATGTGGGTGTCTGCTAGATTATAACGCTACAGCTGTAATATTTTCAGCAACATGTGTTTAGTCAACACAGGTGTGTTTCTGCATCTTGATAGCACACAAAGACTCACCAGCAGTTATGCCTCCAGGGATGAGGAGCACTAGGAGACACAGGAGTAGAACCAACATCGCTGACCTTGGAGACACACACACACACACACAAGTATATTGACATTGTCTGATAGACAATGTCCACTAGCTTGTCTCATTCAGCTTCCTGTCCCATTAATAACTTCTTCTTGTGAAACACATTGTTGTGATCACATATTGGGAGTCAGTTGAGAGGAACAAAGTAGTTTTTTGTTTTGTTTTTACTGGTGTAGCATTTAATAATTGTTGTTATCTCATTCTCAATTTGTATTTTGCAGCCGGATTTTGCCATTAATTGCCATAAAAAAGATAACTGCCACCAGGAATGAAGGGGGCAAAAAAGTGTTGATCCATCCTCATAAAGATCGCCTGAAAACTCCCTGGCCCTGTCTATATGGCGTAATTTTGATTGATAAGTGTTTCCGTGTCATTTATCTTCAGGGCTGAATCTTGGGATTTTTGGCTAATATTTTAATATTGGTTACAGTAGCTAGTCTAATGTGAACGTAGTTGTATCAGTTTATGGGTTGACAGACTTCCTTCGATTGCTATCACAGACCTTCCTACACTGGTGGCAATGTTTACAGGTAAAATATTTCAAAGAATAGAGACGTAATATGAGTTGAAAAGTTTGTACGATTTTTGCCTCAGACCAATGCATTCAATTTGAAATTCTGAGGGATTTCGTTGGAATTCTGCGCTTGCGAAATATTTAGGATGAACATGATTATTGCTGGCACCACAGCTTTCCCCCCTTATGGGCGGGCCTGCTAATACCAGGCCAGGTGTGTCAGGTGGGAGTCAGATGGCTGAGCGGTGAGGGAGTCGGGCTAGTAATCAGAAGGTTGCCGGATCGATTCCCCGCCGTGCCAAAAAATGACGTTGTGTAGGCACTTCACCCTACTTGCCTCGGGGGGAATGTCCCTGTACTTACTGTAAGTCGCTCTGGATAAGAGCGTCTGCTAAATGACTAAATGTAAATGTAGGTAGGACACGCTAAAATACACTTGCACTTAGAGATTCATGGTGTGTAATTGTAATTTGCTTAACTACATGCTCTTATGGTTTCTTCCCTTTAGCACATATTTTTTGGTTGTTCACAATGTGTACTTCTGTTTTTGGCTACCTGCAATGCTTTGGGGCTATCTTGTTGTTATTATCAGTGACTTTGTAAAGCTCTCTCTTGGAAGTCGCTTTGGATAAAAGCGTCTGCTAAATGAATAAATGTAAATGTAAAATAGTAATAAAACTACCTGCAAAGGTGATATTTGCCTGGGGCCGTTCCATAAAGGCCGCTCAAAAAATCCGTGATTAAAGTCCCAAACCTGACTTGAATTAACCTAACAAGTCAGTCTGGGCTAAAGCGGTTCCTAAAAGGCCAATTCTAGTTCACGTTCTCCGACTAATTCAAGTCAGATTCAACTGTGTGTGCACCCGAGCAGCCCGAGAGGTAGAACATGGATCATATCGATCCACCAGAGCAAAAAGCAATGCTTCTAAAGTTTGTGTGTCTAGGGTAGCCCAATGTATTTTAATTGTGTTTTTGGAATTGTTTAGTCATGCTAGTTCATTTTCTGTGTTTGCAGGCTGCTATGTGGGTGAAAATCACAATAAAGTTCCTTGGGTGTCCTCATCAAAATCACTCAGTTATCATAAACATATGACAAAATAATGAAATTCTGAGGTTGAATAATAAATGGACAAACATTTACACACATTAGGACAAGTCTCTTGTAATGTGTTTCGCTCTTATTATACAATTTTCTTTGATTTGGTAGATGTGATTTTTGGATGTTTCACATGCTCCTCTAAACTTCAATGATTGTTCAAAGTGGTTATATGACCTTTTTAAAAACGTTTTTAATGTTCTTATTGTCCTCATCAAGTCATTTAATAAATCAAGTAATTTGAATGATGCATTACAATTACAACAGTTATTCCACACATTTAATATATTAGGTTTGTAAGGGATGGTTTTGTAATGTATTTTTCAAAGAGAGTTTAAGTGAAATACCAAGGAGATATAGGGAACGTTGAGATGAGCTTAATGAGTCTTTTTCTACTGATACCTTAAGGCACTTTTGGCTTGTTTACACACACTGGAGCCCCCTCTTGTAATGTTTCTAAAATATATTATTGAATCTTGGGTCCATCAAAGATTATTGTTTATTAAGTATCAATTAGCAAAGTCGGTCAACATGTGCATACAGCTTGGTGTGTGTGTGTCTGCTACTAAAGAACCTGCTGCTGTGTCGTCAAGATTGTAGGTCTACAGATCACAGGTAAAAAAAGAAAAAAGCTAGTCGTTGCTGCCCTCTGGTGTTGAGAAGTAATAACACCTCCAATCATTGCACATCTCCCTTTCTCTCTTTTTCACTAGTGCCAGTATGCATAATACGGCGAATCAAGCAAACAAACGAGAAAATGTCTCGTTATACCATTTGTGGTATATGGTTATTCTGTTATTCCAAAATAAAACAAAACAACGGAAACCAAGCATTTCCCCATTTGGTTCTGACATCCGAAATGAACAAAGCGATATGACGAGCCTATTTCTTTTTATAATTTTTTGCCAGATATATGCCTACCAGCATAAAGGATATGGAATAATCTAAACAACAATTAATTGCTCGTTATACCATTTGTGTTATATGGTTATTTCATTATTCTCCCCCAAAAAAATAACAATCAAAAGCAAGCCATTATAACTAAATGTGGGTTTAAGTAGCCTAACTAAAATGACAACTATATTACGGCCCTATTTTGCGTTTGTCAACACGGGTTGTAAATCAATGGCCACCAGGTACACGGACCAGGCTACTACTACTACTACTACTACTACTACTACTACTACTACTACTACTAGGCCTACTAGTAATACTACTACTACTAATACTAATGGTACAACACCAGTCAAAAGTTGTACCTCCAGTTCTCCAGTTTTTTATTTAAGCAATGAAAATCCAGTGTTTAACTAAAAATAATCGTAAGCCTAAACGGTAAACGAACAAGAGTTAAGTTTATGTTCAACATTTTAAGTTAAGTGTAGGCTACTTAGTCCTATATAAGTTATTTACTTCACATTAATCTGTATGCAATTCGTTTTTTTCAGAGGCTATTTCGTATAGTCGGACTTCATAAAGCTATTTGGACAAGAACGTACTTACAGGTTTAGCCCTACTTGGTTTCTTCGTTGACTGTTACCATACAGCATAAACCATAGGGTGAATTTGGGTAATTTTTGCATGCATTTTTTCATCGGAGCTTCCTGATCAACTAGTGCACTGACTCTTTCTGTGACATCACACCAATCACGTTTTGTGATTTCAGTCACATAACATCCATGCTTAGGGTTGCCACCTTCAATACTGAAAAATTAGGGACGCCTGCCGCAGCGGGGGCCACAACTCTCGGGGCCACGATGACCACAGGCCCGATGACGTGCCAGTGGTGGTAAATCACAACTTAAAACATGTTTTCATAAAAATATTAAGATTGATACATGGACATTATAAAAACATATCTGCTATTGAAATCAGTGTAAACAGATGCCCTCAGTCTCTCTCTATCCCAACTCAAGTGGTCATATGTCAGCTGTGACGATAGGCCAACAAAGTTTGACATTGAGACCACAAAAAATAAGCTTTTGGAGGAACTTGTGAGAGCCATATTTTACTTATTGAAATTAACAGATCCATAACTTATTAACTTTAAATTAAACAAATGCTTTGATACTCAAAAAAGTATATTGGAAAAAATAGATATAGTGCAGGAGACTTGCAAATGATCTTCCATGAACATCATGAACATGATAACATCAGTGGACCAGAAGTGTGCAGTATTGGAGCATGTAGAGCCTACTACATTTTATAAGTGTACTTCTTATTACGCGGGGGGCAGGGGCATATCTAGCCATAGGGCTGGAGCCCCCCCAAAAGTTTCATTAGCCCCCCAAAAACGTTTTATATTCTTTTTTTTTTCTTTTCATATATTAAATATAAATGTGTTAATTTCTATTTCTAAAACCACTAGAGGACACTATTTAAAAGGACATTTTAAAAAAATATTCTGGGAACATGCCCCCAGACCCCCCTAGTTTTGCTGGGTCACAGGAAAAATTATAGGTTTTATCTAGGGACTTAGCCCCCCCAAAAGTAGGAATCTAGATTCGCCCCTGGTGGGGGGTATCTGGAACTGCCTCCGCCATTCTTTCAAATCGACTCTACACCAAGAGACCCGCCTTCTTCTGCTTCTGATTGGCCTGAGTGAACCTATTAACCAACGATGGCAGCGAGAATTACCCATCAGGGGCAGAGTAGGACAAGTCTTCACAGAATGCGGGTGGGATGATTTGCATGGGATGTTTTGCATGGGATGATGCATTAAAGACAAAACTGATAATACGGGACGAGAAACCCGTCCCGTATTGATTCAAAACGGGACGCGCTATGGAACGGGTGGCAACCTACAGTCAAAGTTCTGTCGTGTAGACATTGTCATAGCAGGGAAGAAAATGCTCTGGAGTTCAGGTGTCCCACAATACCCAATGTCCCAGATTACCCGAATTCACCCTAGGCTACCTGCTTGTTACAATGACGAAATTAACACTGAACCAGGAATGACAAACTTTTAGCGTTCAAATCAACGTCAATAAATACATCTAACCAATTAGCCGCTAACTCGTCATTTGTTACTAGGTATATATATACAGACAGTGATTTGGTGTATTGTTTTGATTTTGAGCGTCTGTGTGAAAGGGCCAAGGAAATGAGACTGAAAACATAATCCGAAACTTCTCAGTTAAACATTTGCTTTGACTTTTAAATAACATGTTAAACACATTTTGAACACTTGGACCACACCAGGCACACATAAAGCAGCACGGTGTATACATCGTGAATAGGTTTTCCTACAGTGCAGTTTTGCTACAATATCAGTCAATGGTCAACAATATTTTGAGAAGTATCCTAGCTGAATACACTCAAAAAGTTTTCTCGTCGAGAAATGCGAGACCTGCCCGCGATACATCACACCGCCAATAGATGGCAGCGTCGTGTTTCTCAAGCTTCCTTCGTATCTCCTCATCGAAGATGACACTAACCGTACATAACAACACTGCATTTTTGACAATCGTGAGACATATAGGCCTATTGTCTGTCTTTTTTAAGAACTGTCATTCCCAATCAAATAACCGTCCTGTCAGTGTAACAGAAAGTATCATTAAATCAACAAAGACAAGATTGATGACTTTACACAAATCCTTCTGTCAAAACCCTTATATTATTCAGTTTTATGATTGTGTGGCATCTGTGCTTGGTTTAGGGAGAGGCTGGGAGCCCCAGCCCCGGCCCCAGCCCCGGCCCCAGCCCCAGCCTCCCAGCCCCAGCCCCAGCCTCCCGGCCCCAGCCCCAGCCCCAGCCTCCCTGCCCTGGCCCCAGCCCCAGCCTCCCGGCCCCAGCCCCAGCCCCAGCCCTGGCCCCAGCCCCAGCCCCAGCCTCCCAGCCCCAGCCCCAGCCCCAGCCCCAGCCCCAGCCTCCCGGCCCCAGCCCCAGCCCCAGCCCCAGCCTCCCGGCCCCAGCCCCAGCCCCAGCCTCCCGGCCCCAGCCCCAGCCCCAGCCTCCCGGCCCCAGCCCCAGCCTCCCAGCCCCAGCCCCGGCCCCAGCCTCCCAGCCCCGGCCCCAGCCCCAGCCTCCCGGCCCCAGCCCCAGCCCCGGCCCCAGCCCCAGCCCCAGCCCCAGCCCCAGCCCCAGCCTCCCGGCCCCAGCCCCAGCCCTGGCCCCAGCCCCAGCCCTGGCCCCAGCCCCAGCCTCCCAGCCTTAATGGAGGGACTCTATTTCAGGCATTTCAATTAAGCAGCTCAGCCTTCTGATTGCCTGCTAGGGAGACGCAATGCCCTCAGTGGCTGTGTCCTCTCCTCTCTCCTCTCTTCTCCTTTCTACTCTCTCGCCTGTCTTCTCTCCTCTTCTCTGCTTCTATCCTCTCTTCTCTCCGTTAATCCCTTATCTCCTGTCTTCTCATCTCCTTTCCTTCTCCTCTCCCCTCCACCTCTCCTCTCTGTCTCTCTTTTCTCCTCTCCCTTCCCCTCCTCCCCTCCCCTCTCCTCTCCACTCCTTAGGTGCTGTGGAGATATCATCATGCTGTACAGAGAAGTGGATGAACTGCTTTGTATTTGCACTTGCACCCGGGATTTAGGCTTGTAATGTGTGTATTGTACATTGTCGTCTGGCTAGAGAAAAGTTGCCCCGAAGTTTTAGCTTCCTATCGGAAAAATAAATAACTGTATTTGTTGGGGAATATTGTTGTGTCAGCGTTTTTTGTTGTTGTTACTTTTTTCTCGCATTATTTTGTCTTCAAGCAATAAAACATTTTCTTGCTCTCTGACTTGTCAGTTGATAATTGCTGAGAGAGGTGTTTCTCCTGTTCAGGGATATTCTCCTCAAGGTGACCCGGCTCCTAAACAGCCTGGGAGACATCAAACATCAAAAAGCCCAACCTTGTAGATGTTTAGGGGAGTCTCTCTCGAGCCCAACCACTGACACGAAGGTGTCAGACGATAAGTTTAAGAAAAGGAGGGGACATATGTGTGAAAGGATGAACGTGAAATTGAACAGACGGATTAATATCTGATCCGATTAGTTAAGTAAAAGAGGGTTGTGAAGTGGACCAGACTGATGAAAGAATGAATTGAATGAATCTCCAGAGTTGCTATTTGTTCCAGCAGCTCGACACGGTTCAGAAAAGATCTCGCGCTCTGAGGCTTAAGTTAATTCTTTCAAAGTCATTTTTCCAGCACTGTAGAATGGTAGTGTTTGGTGGGAGTGTGTTTGGTACTGCAGACAATGTCCTCAGTGTGTATGTACTCCAGTAGAGTGTGTATGAGTGTATATGTGTGTGTGTGTACCCCTGTAGTGTGTGTGTGAGTGTGTGTGTGTGTACTCCTGTAGAGTGTTTGTGTGTGTGTCCTACTTGTCAGTAGGTTGTACTCTGCTGCTCAGATAAATATTTCACCTGCAGCTCCTCCCTGAGACTCCAGCCCTGCTGTGACGCGGCACAAGACTGGGGGGATCGGGGGGGAGTAGAGGTTGTGGTTAGGGCGAGGAGTGGGAGGATGGAGGTAGGGGGGGCAGTGGTTGAATGAGGAAGGGAGAAGGGTGGGAAGGAGGAGGTAGGGGGTTGGAGGGGAGGAGGTAGGGGGGATGGAGGAGAGGAGGTAGGGGGGATGGAGGGGAGGAGGAAGGGGGGATGGAGGGGAGGAGGTAGGGGGGATGGAGGGGAGGAGGTAGGGGGGATGGAGGGCAGGAGTAAGGGGGGATGGAGGGCAGGAGGAAGGGGGAATGGAGGGCAGGAGTAAGGGGGGATGGAGGGCAGGAGGTATGGGGGATGGAGGGGAGGAGGAAGGGGGGATGGAGGGCAGGAGGAAGGGGGGATGGAGGGGAGGAGGTAGGGGGGATGGAGGGCAGGAGTAAGGGGGGATGGAGGGCAGGAGGAAGGGGGGATGGAGGGAAGGAGGAAGGGGGGATGGAGGGGAGGAGGTAGGGGGGATGGAGGGGAGGAGGTAGGGGGGATGGAGGGCAGGAGGAAGGGGGGATGGAGGGCAGGAGGTATGGGGGATGGAGGGGAGGAGGTAGGGGGGATGGAGGGCAGGAGTAAGGGGGGATGGAGGGCAGGAGGAAGGGGGAATGGAGGGCAGGAGTAAGGGGGGATGGAGGGCAGGAGGTATGGGGGATGGAGGGGAGGAGGTAGGGGGGTTGGAGGGCAGGAGGTATGGGGGATGGAGGGGAGGAGGTAGGGGGAATGGAGGGGAGGAGGAAGGGGGGTTGGAGGGGAGGAGGAAGGGGGGTTGGATGGGTAAATATAGCTTCAGCTTCTTGGCGGGGGCCGTCACCAATCTGCCAATCTCAGTCCTAATCTGAGGTTGTTATCGGCATCTGTTGCCTGGCACCCACTCCGGCTGGAGGCTGAGATATTCATCAGCTCAAGATCTGTCACCTGTCTGGCCTCACCAGACACACACACACTCTCACACACACATACACACACAGACATATAACACACACACACACACTCTCACACACACATACACACTCTCACATATAACACACACACTCTCACACACACTCCACACACAGACATGCTCACACACACACACACACTCTCACACACACTCCACACACAGACATGCTCACACACACACACACACACTCTCAGAACCCCCCCCTCCCGCTCCCTCTTAGCAGAGAGGGGCGTGCTGGGAAACGTATTGGTTGCAGCAGCAGTCATGTGACACGTTGAACGGCCCTCTGCGATTAACCTTTAAGGGCCTGGAAACATCAGCGCTCCGAGATCTCCGGTTGCTAGGGTGCACACGCGTTACTAGGGTCCTCTGTGCATCGTGTCTACAGGAAGGCTTCGAGTGCCAGTGTTGTGTTTGTTTTCCACATGAACTGACTGAGGTATTAATAGCACGTTTTCTGAGGTTAAGAGTGACACGGGTCGAGTGATGCTGGTGCTTTGCTATGTGGATTACAGAACACCTCAATCTTACACAGTGTGTTACTGCTGGACACCCAAACATCTTATTACTGGATATGTATAAAGGATTATCTGACACATTTCCACATAACTGGTTTAAATTATTCAAACTTTAATCAAAGGTTCCAGTGGTACTGTGTGTGTAAATGTTTGGAACCAATCAGTTGGAATTATTAAAATCAGTTACATGGACATTTTTCACATCATTGTCAAATTAATCTGTTAATTAAAAATGGTAATTCATATGTGTACCTAAAATGTCTTTTTTTGACATATTCTGTGGTGCTGAGAGTGTGGCAGATCTCTTCCACAATCAGGTTATGAACACACACTTGCAAACCTACACACACGCCCACACACCGCTGATCTGAACCAGCAAATACACACACACACACACACACACACACACAAACACACACACACACACACAAATACACACACACACACACACACAAATACACACACACACACACACACACACACACAAATACACACACACACACAAATACACACACACACACACACAAACACACTACTAGTCTGAACCAGTAACCCTACACACCCAAACACACACACATTGGGCCACAAGGGATGGTTCATAGGAAGTAGCAAACCTTTGACTGGGTGTTCAGTATTCAGGCACCGTCCAGCCTGGACTATCTGAGTTACCCATGACAGAGCTGCAACCGCCAACACAAACTCTGGGAGAGCAAGCATGAGAAAGAGAGAGCTAGGGATGGAGAGGAAGAGAGAGAGAAAGGGGACGAGAGAGGGAGGAGGAGGACGGATAAGGATGGAGAGGGGGAGAGAGCTCGGGATGGAGAGGAAGAGAGAGTGAAAGGGGACGAGAAAGGGAGGAGGAGGACGGATAAGGATGGAGAGGGGGAGAGAGTGAGGGATGAAGTGGGAAAGAGGGATGGAGAGAGAGAAAGAGACAGACAGGTAACTGTATGGTTGTAATAGCCAGACGGTACAATTATGAATGGTAATTTAATCACGTAATGGCATTGGCTCTCATACGCCTAATTTCTCTTTGGCCTGTTCACTTTAGGATGTGGTGTGAATTATAATGATGGATATCGAGAACGAAAAAAAACACATCAGTTTTCACAGAAAAGACTGGAATTATTTATTTGTTATTTAGCTTGTGTCAAACCCAACAAACATAAAGCCTTCCCTAAAGGATGAGGAATCGAGTGAGACATATGTTTTCAATTTTGTGTGGGGACGTAGTTACTGGTTCATCGTTCTGAAGGGACTCGGTTGGTGTCCACGGACATCAAAGCAGAGTTGTTTTTCATTATTTCTGGACTGTAGTTTTTACAGTTGTAGAGAGGCTGCTGCTTCCTCCAGTCTGGCAGCGAGAGTGAAGCTCAACTGGGGCTGCTCATCAGGTACCGCCGTCCAGGGCAGAGGAATTCATTCAAGTCATGAGCTACCACTGTTTTGTCCCTGTGGTTACATTGTTTGCAAACACAGGTGAAGCTTATTCATGCACACTGCCCCAATCTCCCCCAGCTGTCCATACCACTATCCACACTTGTTTGTGTGTGTGTGTGTTGGAGGGAGTGTGTGTACAAGTGTGTGTGTGTTTGAGTGTGTGTGTGTGAATCTTGTGTTGGTTGGATTCTGGTTACAGTCCTCTATGATACGAGTGTGTGTGTGTGTATGGGTGTGTTAAAGAGTCTGTGTGAGTGTGTGTGTGTGTGTTTGTGAGTGTCTGTATATGTGTACGTGTGTGTTTGTGAGTGTGTCTGTGTGTATGTGTGTATGTGTGTATGTGTGTATGTGTGTCTGTGTGAGTGTGTGTGTGTGTGAGTGTATGTGTGTATGTGTGTGTTTGTGAGTGTGTCGGTGTGTATGTGTATGTGTGTTCTCCACCCCCTTCCCAATAATCTCTTTACCCAGAGAGAGGCACACCTCCCTGTCTGCAGCCTGCCTGCCTGCAGCCTGCATGCTGTGCCTGTCTGCAGCCTGCAGGCTCTCCCTGTCTGTAGCCTGCCTGTCTGCAGCCTGCATGCTCTGCCTGTCTGCAGCCTGCCTGTCTGCAGCCTGCATGCTCTGCCTGTCTGCAGCCTGCATGATCTGCCTGTCTGCAGCCTGCAGGCTCTCCCTGTCTGTAGCCGGGACAGAAACACTTCCGGTCCTCTGAACGATCCACAATCAGTGAAACTAAAGACTAGAGAGATGATTGGATAATGATGTTTACTGAAACTAAATAGGTAATCAGGGAAAGAGGCATGTGATAGTGAGTTGTTTGGCGGCAATGATGGATTCAGTTATCCTCATGTCAGGGCCTGGCTGGGGTCCCCTGGTTTTATTCGGGTGACGTATGTACTTCTGCTCTCTGTTCTGGTCACTATTCTGGTCTTTATTCTCCTTGTCTTTCTTGTAGATTCTCCTACATTTACATTTAGTAATTTAGCAGACGCACTTATCAAGAGCGACTTACAGTAAGTGCAGGGACATTCCCCCCGAGGCAAGTAGGGTGAAGTGCCTTTCCCAAGGACACAACGTCATTTGACTCGGCCGGGAATCAAACCCGCAACCTTCTAATTAATAGCCGATTCCCTAACCGCTCAGCCATCTGACTCCCGTCTCCAAGATATCCCTCAGGACCCAGGGTGACAGGAAATTCTTAAATGTTTCTGATGGCTTGTTCACACACACCCACACACATGCATGCACATACACACACAGAATATATACTCTGGGTCTGTCTTTGTGTGTTTTTATATACAGTACAAAGATGCACGCACACCCATGCACACTCACACACACACTACATTTCCAGTTGAAAAGCAGCATTATTGATCCATTACATTGACCGACGAGGCTTTTCAAAGAGGCTTTTCACCCCGTCTGCATCAAGGCTTTTCTCTCAGAGAGCTGGCAGATATGCTCCTGTTGGTACCTCACCACATAGCGCCGTCTATATATACCTCTGACACATATGCAGAGAGAGAGAAAAGTGCACAAAGGGCAGTTAAACTGAAGTTTTACCTCACTGGTAATGCACAATACTGAAACGCAAAACAACAAAAAACAAAACAAAAAACTGAGGTGGTTCACCGAACAATCGAGTTGAGAAACGAATACCTCTACGGGTTTATTTGTCAAGCTGATGCTGAGAGATAATCAAAACCAGGCTGTCTGAGGTTATAACAATCCAATATTTACTAAATGACTTAATCTGTGTGTCACTGTCCTTATGTGTGTATGTGTCAAAGCCGCACGCGTTCATAATGAAGACCGGACAAGAGGTTCTGTACGAAGCACGAGTCACTGAGGAGGTAATGAAGGCTCGAGTCCGGAGCAATGGTTTCTGCCCAGGCCTGCATAGAGGCTGTGACTGCTCATCTAATGTCCTGTTAACCCTCTCGGATGCTCCCTGCGTCAGCCTCACATTGATCCAAACACCTGAATGGCTTTGAAGATGCTGTTGTATTAGTGTCTGTTTACAGGTTTGTTTTGTGATTACTGTCCGTGGTAAAACAAATAAGGATCCATCGATGATATGTTCTTATCTGGCGTAGATGTGGTGTGAGATGCAGCACCGCTGAAGTACTTAGTCATGTCTAACTGTAATTGAATTGTAAATGGGAGAAGAAAAAAGAATCTGTGAGATCCTGAAAAGGGTGTTGGTGACAGGGTTCTCTTTTATTTTTATAAATGAGGTTAATAATAGCAGATCAGATTTAGAGTGTAATTGTGTCATGATGTCATCGGGACAAATTGAATTAGTTCTTGATGAAGTACTGAGAGAGGGGAGGATCTATGTTACATTTGCTGAACATAAGTGGTGGTCAGAGACCACGCAGACGGTGATGGTCTGATCTTTAGATTACGTTTCTTGGCAGTTAAAAAATATATTTGATTAGTTATGTGTGACATTTCATGGGAAAAGATTGTATCTAGTTCCTGATGTTACTTTCAAGCTAAAATTAACATGAAAAAGAGACCTGGGGATGTATGGATGAGTTGTGGAAATATCACCTGAATGTCATCTCAATTTTACACCTTTTATCTTCCTGGGGCAGTGTAAGGCAGCTGACCTACAACTGATTGGACACAGGGACACAGGGACACAGGCGGCACAAAGAACGTTCTCTCCCTCCTCCTCCCTTGCTCTATTGCTTTGGTTCTCCCTCCCTCTCTTTTCTTGTTTTCCCTACTTCTTCTGTCCCTCCTTCTCTCCCTGGTTTTCTTTCTTTCCATTTCTCTCCTCTCTCTCCCTTTCTCTCGTTCTCTCCCTTTTCCTTGGTTTCCCCTACCCCTCCTCTCTCTCTCTTTGTTTCCCTCTCTCTCCCTCCTCTCTCTCTCTTTGTTTCCCTCTCTCTCCCTCCTCTCTCTGCATCCTATTCCGGACCAGAAACCGTCCACCAAAACACAACAAAGATCAACACCTGGCATTTCATGTGCATTGATTCAAAGAAATGTCATCCATTACCAGATCCCCCTGCTCCCCTAGCCTCCTGGTCAGTGAGGTCAGACAGGAGAACCTGTACCTCGCTGTACACACACCACACCACAGTGGTGGCATGACATTCAAAGCCCACCCACGGTCAATATTAATCATAACAATTTGTTTATGTTCATGAAGCATCCTCGACCTTTGAAGAGTCAAACGAGTTTGAAAATGCAGGGGATGTCTTCTCCTCCCTCCTCTCCTCCTCTCCTCTCCTCTCTTCCTCTCCCCTCCTCCATCTCCTCTGCTCTCCTTCCTCTCCTCTCCTCTCCTCCCCTCCTCCTCTCCTCTCCTCTCCTCTCCTCCTCTCCTCTGCCTCCTCTGCTATCCTTCCTCTCCTACCCTCCCTTCCTCTCCTCTCTTCTTCCTCTCCTCTCCTCCACCTCCTCTGCTCTCCTTCTTCTCCTCCCCTCCTCCTCTCCTCTCCTCCTCTCCTCTCCTCTGCCTCCTCTGCTATCCTTCCTCTCCTCTCCTCTTCCTCTCATCTCTCATCCTCGGGGTGTTTGACTGGTGAATGTCTAGAATCTCCTCAACTCTTTGATGTTTTAGCAGCTCAGCTGAACAGTGATGGTGGTGATGCAAGCCATCAGAAGTAGGTCGGGAGACAGAAAACAGTCCCTCTCCTGTCACAGTGCTGGAACTGCCGTTTCTGTCTGAGGGTGGATGCAGTGGCAGAGCTCAGTTTTTAGACTTCATGGAAGTGAAATGGTGGAACGATTATCAGGCTTGGAACTGCTAAGGGTTGGTGAAGGGGGGTCATGGTCTGAAGAGACAACAGCATCAACAGTATCTTGGCAACAAACAACATTGTCATGGCAACTCAACTGTAACATCCCAACAATTTGATACTCACATAATCCAAACATCATCATCCCAACATCATCATGCTCACATTATGATCCAGACGTTATTACAGCAACATTATCACAGCAACATAGGCTAATTTTCCCATGACTCAATACAGAGCATTAATCAGTAGATACCTTATTGAATATATTCATTATTGCTTGTACAGTTATTCATGACTCTGTCATAAATCACCCGGAGGCTGTCGACCCAGGTGGGAGCTTATTTCAAACATTGTCTCAGATAATGTCACAGACATTTACATTTAGTCATTTAGCAGACGCTCTTATCCAGAGCAACTTACAGTAAGTACAAGGACATTCTCCCTGAGGCAAGTAGGGTGAAGTGCCTTGCCCAAGGACACACCGTCCTTTTTCACGGCCAGGAATCGAACCGGCAACCTTCTGATTACTAGCCTGATTCCCTAATCACTCAGCCACCTGACTCCCCAGACGTCACACTGGCTCAGAGGAACCAGCTGGTCCTGATGACGTGTGCCCCGGACTGCAAGGGGCTGGGTCTGTTTCCCGTGGTGAAGGAAAACAAATCTTTGTTTGTTTACAGATCAAAATGTTTGTTAGTTTGTTTACAGATCCAAAGGCACACTGTGTACACATGCCCCATCTCTATCTCTAGGGAACCCAAGAAACATCAGTCCTTATAGTCCTCTTTTTGTTTCCTTACCCCTCGTTCTTTACCCCTCTCTCTCTGTGTCTCTCTCTGTCTCTCTCTCTCTAAGTCTCTCTCTGTCTCTCTCTCTCTAAGTCTCTCTCTGTCTCTCTCTCTCTAAGTCTCTCTCTGTGTCTCTCTCTGTCTCTCTCTCTCTCTAAGTCTCTCTCTGTGTCTCTGTCTGTCTCTCTCTCTCTAAGTCTCTCTCTGTCTCTGTCGCTCTCTATCCCCCATCACCTTCCACAGTCTCTGTTCCTCACATTTTCCTTCTCTCACAAGAGCTGATTTCGATAGTTTATGTTATGCACTGCCTTCAAGGTTCATGGTCAATGACCATCTAACCTCTTCTTCTTCTCCCTCTCCAGGACGGCCTTGTGACCCTTGTCCTCCTGGTTACCTCTCAGCCCTCACACACTGTACACACACTGTACACACACACACACACACTGTACACACACTGTACACACACACACACACACACTGTACAAACGCACACACTGTACAAACACACACACCCTTGTGTCCTCTAGTTTGTCTGAGAGCCTCAGGTCCCTGGTACACCTGTCACACTGCTACCCCTCCCTCCGCTGCCTCCCCCACACACACAAACACACGGTATTCACACTGACACATATGGTACACACAAACAGTAGACACACACACACTGTACAAACACACACACAGTGTACAAACACTCACACATACACTTTACACACACACTGTACAAACACACACACACAGTACACACACACACACACCTTGTATCCTCAACTCCCGCCTTGAGCCTTAGGACCCTGGTTCACGTGTTAGGTTGCCCCTTCCCACATACACACACATACACACACACATACACACACACACACATACACACGTAAACCAGCATCATTACGAGCTGGGTTGGATTCTGCAGTTGACTGGGAAAAAAGCCAATGTCTTGAATCTGGAAACACAGTAGACGTCAAAACCTTCAACTGATGAATGTTCCAGTACCCTCACGTGTTATAATCCAGTCTCTATAGAGAAATATTAGCATTTAATTCCCCCCCGCCATCACTCACTTCCCCTCCCTCTCCTCCCTCTTCCCTTCCCTCCCCTTTCTTTTTCTCTCCGTCTTCCCCTTTCACTCCTGCCTTCATGATCTGCACCCTCCTCCCTCCCCTCCACCCTCCTCCCTCCCCTCCACCACCCTCCTTCCCTCCCCTCCACCCTCCTCCCCTCCACCCTCCTTCCCTCCCCTCCACCCTCCTCCCCTCCCCCCCCTCCCCATCCCTCCACCCTCCCCCCTCTCCTGGGGGTGGAGCTCCTCTGTTGAAAAGGGAACAACCATCTCAGAACATGAAGTACAGAGATAAATCCGGACACATCCATCAAGAGTCTGTTTACATCACTTCCTGTCACACCAGATGGGCGGGAACATCAGGCTCTATGTAAATCCCCTGGACTACGATCATGGCAGCCTGACAGCTGGAGGCGGACTACAAACATGGCAGCCTGACAGCTGAAGGCTAACACACGCCAGGAAATAACTCTATGATTTGCTGCTGGGAAGATGGAAGTGTGATCTCACATTTAATACAGTATTTAATACAACTGGATTAAACGTTGATATTGATTCATCAGCGCGGTGTATGTTTGTCATATAACAGTAGTGTGAGGGATTGCCATTCTGTTATCATTTCACAGAAAATCATCTTTAGTATCCAAATGGTGTAGACCCAGCCTACATGTTTAGAAAATTGAAAAGTTGAGTTTGACTAATGTTACAATGTAGAAAATATATGTATTTCAATAATTGTCTGACAATGGTAGCCTTTAATGCCTTTATTAGCCTGCTAAATTAATTTGATAATAAAGACTTAATAACATAATCCTGCTGAATTATCATATTTACCTAATAAGTCTGGTGGGGGATACAGGGGAAAACAGAACTGTGCATGATGAGAATACAGAAGCAGACTCTAACCCTGGAAGCTAACACTCTAAATCCCTCTCTTATTGGATATAAATCTCAGTTGATTCATCAAGATGCACTTGAAAACACACTCTATTCTACAGAGCCTCAGCAGGTGCATGATACAGGTTTTTGTTGTTCAATTTTACTCAGTTTCAGTCGACTGTGTAGGATCTGTGTCCACACTTGAATCCACATGTTTTTGTTGTTGTAGAAAAGCACTTGACTGTGTGTTAAGACCTAGACAATCTACGCAGGGATTGGTTTGATCAAATAATTAAAGCACTGAATGGGTTCATTCATGCAGCAAATAAGCATTTCCGATCTTTGACGTCAATCCCCTGGATGGATGGATGATGTTTTTGATAGTAGGTATATCCTGGCATTATATGTCATTGTGTAGAATTTCACTGAATTGAAGAGATTTTGCGATAACTTGGTTTTATGGTGGGTCGAATTTGGTTTCACGAGCGACCGTTAGCTACCGTTAGCTTTTAACTGATTTCGGGTTCAGTTGTGGTTAGTCTACCGTTGATCCTATGAAATACAAACTTCCACGTTGTGATGACGTTGTTCTCAACCTTGATATAACGCATGACAGTAAGATACATTAACAGTAGCCTAATTGTGTTCATTAATACGAATCCACGTTCATCCAAAGTGCCGTAGCCTTCATCATGTAGCCTATAGTGAAGAAAATATAGCAGAAAGTCCAAGATTAAGTTGTGACGATCACATGTGCACTTGCGCATGTAGGTCAAGATTATGTTCAACGTTGGCCTAGCCTCCTACTCCTCAGTAGCCTACAAATAGTCCTACCTCCTGCAGCAACATTGAATTTCTAGCTTTTCAGTTGCAGGAATTTCGCAGTAGTTAAGGTGTCACTGCGAATCACAGAGGGCGGCATTTCAGACTCCGGAGAGGACAAGGCCTGATGGGAAGGTGTGAAACTTATCAAGCGACACAATGATAAGCTCTACCTGTGTCACTGAGTCACACCCGGGTCATGAACATCCAGCAGTTTATGCAACATTGTCAGTGGCGGTTCTAGACCAATTTTACTGGGGGGGCCAAGGTAGGGCCAGTGTTTAATCATAGGGGCACATAAAAAAACGGAAACTAATTATATTTAAATATTAAATACTATAATTTTGCTTTACATTAAAATCATGGAAACTTTTATTTTGTACATAAAGAGATTCAATTGAAACAATAAGGTAGGGCCATCAAAAATTTGAAATGAAATACAGTAGGACAATGCTGCAAAAGGTGGGGAGGAACCCATGAAAAAATAATAATACATTCAGTGAGCTCAGGGAGGCCATGGGGGCCAGGGACTAGCCCCTGAAGCCCCCGTGTAGAACCGCCACTGAACATTGTCTTTACTATGGCAGCGTTTCAACCTCAGTTCAACATCTGAGTTGCCTCAGTCTACATCGAAGAGACCGTAGCAAACAGTACTGCTAGACTATTAAGAGTATAGGCCTAAAATATTCACCACTATTTCGAATCCTCCTTAAATCTATTTTACTGCAACAACCTCAACGCTCAAATTTTTTTTACAATCTCTTTTTAAGTAGGCTATAACCTGGCGATGAAATTGTCGTTTTGTTTCTTCTATCCGTCTGGAAAATAGGCTAACAGTTGATTGTGTGTTGTTTCCACGTTTCACCTCCCAGCAGGGTATGGCTATTCAGTCAGTACTAGCCTAACAGTGGCGGTCTCAGCAACACGGACAGTGCACGAATACAAATATCAGGGCACTATTATTTTATTCACTAAGCGGCCAGTCGGATTGAATATATATATTTTAGTTATAGGCTAATACTCGTTTGTCATCATCCTAAAGTACAATTAAACGCAACAGCTGTTCTATAGAGGATTTAGGAACCCGTCTGTTTAGGCCTACACGAGCATAAGACAGGATAATCAAGTTTCCTCAAACGGTGCTGTATTTTGAATGAGTGTTGCCATAGTTACACAGTTACAGTATTCTCCCTCTCTCAATCCCCCTCCCCGCCACCCGCCGACCCCCTCCACACACACATACACACATACACACACACGCACACAGCCCTTGAGAGTGATGCTACAGTATGATCAAATATTCTGTTTCATTCAGTTCCAAATCTTTTTTGAAAATTCGTTCCTCGTCTTTCTTTTTGTTATGTTGGTTGGTCACAATTAATTAGGCCAGGGACCGCTGTGTTACTCCGCTCATTTAAACCATAACTCCCCTGTATTCATAAATGGCTCTAATTGGCTGATCGTGTGCATACAAAGACCGGCAGATGAGAGACAACTTGTATAAATTAGTTTCGAGTTAGGGGCTGGTATTCGACCGTTAAATCTCAAAACCCATGACAGGATGAGGTTTGCGGTTGTATTGGCGTAGGCTACTGGTCATAACGGGTTCGTAGTCAGTAGAACGGACACAGCGTGCATACCCAGTAGGTCCTGTACTGTATGAGGTGAGGTCACACAGTGGAAAACTGACCGAACGCACGGCGAAGGAGAGCTGACGAGCGCACGCTCCAGACAGAAAGAGAAAAGCCCCTTCGTTCGTGTCCATCACGCACTTGGAACCGAAGCATGCGCGACGGTGAGGTGTGACCGTTACACCCCGGTGGAGGTGTAGCCTAAATGGATCTTGGTCAACCGCCCGCTGGAACCTCTAGATCCAGTTGTGGAAAACAAAGATACAACTTTTAGTTCATTACAGACACATCTCCGTGTCTCGTTTTAGTCCCGTTACCGACATCACTAGCAGTCCTCTCCGATGTTACTCTCCGCTTCTTTCACCGTTCCGAATAATGGTCTTTTTTTCTCCTCGCGGTGCGCACTCGACTTAAGGAGTTATATTCCTGTGGCATCTGTGGAAAAGATCATTACTGTCTTTCCGTGTTTGGAGGTGAGCTTTGATATAGAAGAAGAACAGTGCATTCTTTTTGTCAACTATGGTAGGCTATGTCTAATCTGCTCGTGTTTAGATGAATAGTAGGCTTTACGTTGCTTGATTCTTACACTGTTTCTAAAGACAGCGCTAACACGAATGCATAGATGACAGATATACGGGGTTGCACTGTTGAAATCATTTTTAGTGCATTACAGCTAGACTTCGTAGTTTCAAACACGTTTCAAGCTGCAGATTGTATTTAATATTTAAAATGATATTGATTGTTCGTGTCGAGTGTTATGGATTCAACAGGTTTCATTTGAGACTGGGCTGCGTATTATAGATTTTTATGTGCAGTTGCAGTGTTGTGTTAACATTACAAATCTTAACAATTTTTTTTTTTAATTCTCCAGGTGTTTTTAGTTCTAAGTGGAGAATATATCCACCCATATTACTTTTATCCTGGACTAGTTTAACCAGCCTATTTAATTCTCAATACTAAACAAAAAACGTAAAGTTCAGCAGTTCTCCCTCACTTACAGTTAATACTTTTAAAGAATCACCTTCTTTGTATTAACCTTATTATAAACAGCTGTTTCTGAAGACGTACGGATATTTCATTAATAACTAATAACGTATATTTAAATATTCCAGATGACAGTTGAGTCCCAGCCCAGCAGAGACTGAAGCAGCAGGGCAACCTGCAACCGGTGTGTGTGTGTGTGCGTGTGCGTTACCATGGCAGCAGGAGTGGCAGCATGGCTTCCCTTCGCGAGGGCTGCAGCTATTGGCTGGATGCCAGTGGCCAACTGCCCCATGCCCGTCGCCCCGGGAGACCGCAGCAAGCGTCAGGACGAGATGATTGTCCTGAACGTCAGCGGACGCCACTTCCAGACGTGGAGAAGCACGTTAGACCGCTTCCCGGACACCCTGCTGGGAAGCTCGGAGAAAGACTTCTTCTACGACGAACACGCCAACGAATACTTCTTCGACCGCGACCCCGACGCCTTCCGGAGCGTCCTGAACTTCTACCGGACGGGGAAGCTGCACTACCCGCGGTGCGAGTGCATCCAGGCGTACGACGAGGAACTGGCCTTCTTCGGCATCATCCCGGAGATCATCGGCGACTGTTGCTACGAAGAGTACAAGGACCGGAAGCGGGAGAACGCGGAGCGTCTCCAGGACGACCAGGAGGACAACAAGGACGCGAAGCCCCCCAACATGACGGTGCGGGAGACGATGTGGCGGGCCTTCGAGAACCCCCACACCTCCACCATGGCGCTGGTGTTCTACTACGTCACCGGCTTCTTCATCGCCATCTCCGTCATCACCAACGTGGTGGAGACGGTGCCCTGCGGCGCCACGCCCAGCCAGAAGGACATGCCGTGCGGCGAGCGCTACACGGTGGCGTTCTTCTGCATGGACACCGCCTGCGTCATGATCTTCACCGTGGAGTACCTGATGCGGCTGTTCGCCGCGCCCAGCCGGTACCGGTTCATGCGGTCGGTGATGAGCATCATCGACGTGGTGGCCATCTTGCCGTACTACATCGGCCTGGTGATGACCAACAACGAGGACGTGAGCGGGGCTTTCGTCACGCTGCGGGTGTTCCGCGTGTTCCGCATCTTCAAGTTCTCTCGCCACTCGCAGGGCCTGCGTATCCTGGGTTACACGCTGAAGAGCTGTGCCTCCGAGCTGGGCTTCCTGCTCTTCTCCCTCACCATGGCCATCATCATCTTCGCCACCGTCATGTTCTACGCCGAGAAGGGCTCCAGTTCCAGCAAGTTCACCAGCATCCCGGCCTCCTTCTGGTACACCATCGTGACCATGACAACGCTAGGGTGAGTCTCCCCCCGGGGGCTAAATAGCTGATGTTTACCGTAAACCCCACCTGTGCTGTACATGTACAAGTAGTTAGGACGTCGTTTGGTCCGCGGTTCCATCATCGGGTTCTGTGTTATACCATAGAGAAGAAGGTTCCAAAGAATCTAATGATGTGTGAGGGTTCTTAATGACATCATCGTCGTTCGCCTGTCATTCGTCTTTGTCCTCCAATGAGACGGAGCAGTTTTCAGCTCCATCACCTTTCAAGCAACAGGTCACTTCCTGAAATGAACAGGTTCAAACTCAATGCCCGGGAACTGTATTTGTGTATCTCTCCTTTGAAAAACGATAACCGATAGCATGCTTTCCTGCGGTAGATGGGGCAGCTTCATAGTGGTTTTACTTGTTTTAATCAACCATTTGCTATTTTAAGTGAAAAGGACAGAGGATGTATTAGGCCTGGGCCTGCTGTTGAAATATCCTCCCTTCCTCTCAGGCTGAGTAATGGGCTGGAGAGAGACATTTTAAACAGCAGCATAAACTCTTATGACATCCAGCGTTGGGCTTGCTGAACACAGGCCGAATAAGGACATGACTGCTAAATGTAGGTGCTGCCAGAGAGAGTCTAGTGTGTGTGGGTGGGTGGGTGAGGGAGTCTTTTGTTTGTGTGTGTGTGCTGCGTGTGCGTGTGTGTGTGTTCATTATGTGTGTGTGTGCCTGTGTGCGTGCGTGTGTCTTCATGATGTGTGTGTGTGCTTGTGTGTGCGTGTGTTTATATGCGAGTGTGTATGATTGCCCAAGTGTTTAGTAAATGTAACAGGTGCTTCACGTGTCTCAGCGGCTATGGACACTCAGTGTTTAGATCTGAACCCACTCATGAATACATCACAGAACAGACAGCCTCCGGACCAGAAGAAGAAGAAGCTGCAGCAATGGGCCAGAGAAGAAGAAGGAGGGAGTACATTTTCACCAGGAAACAGGCTGAGGAAAGAGTGAATCAGAGGGGAGGTTAACATGGTAGACTTGCACTGGCTCTGAGTATTACCTCTGGTATTGTCTGACCGTGAAGATTAGACATTACATTTAATATTTTATTCATATAGTTTTTTTACAAAGCGAACATACTTAAAAATAGTTCCCATAGTGCAGCAGGTAATTCCTTTTCCCCGATCAATCATTCCGTCAAATTTTTTGTCGGCCACAGAGGCCTTCTCCTCTCCTGATGTGTGTCTCTGTTGACTGGGTTTTGGCTGCCTGTAGTCTTTGTGTGTCGTGTCAGTCGTTCAGAATGACCTCAAACAATCAACGCTCGGGTGTGAAACCGCCGTTCGGTACGCTTCCTCGCCTCGTCTGATCGCATTCCAGGAGCCTAATGAAGTGACGTCCAATGACCTTCAGGCTCTCCACGAGCAGCCAATCGCCTTCTGGTTCAGACCCAGAAGGACCCGGTCGCTCGTCTTGCGCTTCCCTGTAGGCTGCCGCAGCGCAACTGGGAGAGGACGAGTCCCCCTGAGCCCCAATGGAGGGAAAACGGAGGGAAAGGAGAATCCCCCAGACGAGCCTGACGCTGTCTCGCGCTCTGCACTTCCTGAACACTGTTACGTTACGAGAGAGAGGAAGACGCTGGAATCAAGTCTGAATGAATCCAAGCCTCAAGCTTCGTCATCAGTGTCTCATCCCCACCCTGAAATAAGAACGCAGACTAACAAAAGTCCGAAAATAGCTTGGCTAATTGGTTTCTCCCCTTGCGATAATTTCACGTAATTCATGGCCGCTAATGTTTCATCATAGAATATTAATCTCCGTTTAGCTCACAGGGACCGAAAGTGAAGTTTTGTTTTGTTTTTCATACGGTACTTTTCTGTCAGCCCCGCCTCTCAGCTCACCTGCTGGAAGGACATATGGTCAGGTGATGAGGTCACCAGCGATCCATCTGGTCCTTTACGTAAGCGCCTTGTGGCTGATCCAGCCGGCTCTGTCTCAAACATCACTCCATCTCACGTCACTCCTCGACCTCCCTCAACCCCACTCACCTCTCTCTCTCTCTGGCCTCTCACCGCCCCACACCCTCTTCCCCTCCCTCTCCATCTCACCTCACCCCTCAACCCCCCTCCCGCTCTGGCCTCTCACCAGTCTCAAGCACCTCCACTCCTCCAGGACCCCACAATCTGCTGCACTCTGCTCTGATTCCAACCAGAGGGACTCCGGGAGCAGAAGCCAGGGATGGAAGCGTTTCTTCTGGTGCCTGGCTGCGGGGCTCCCATGTGAGACGTCTGACTGGACTGGTGCTCAGAAGGTTCTGATTGATGATGCGAATCCAGCTAGGGTTCAACCCTGGTCCACCGCTCACATGAGTAGGGGTGTGTGTGGATACCTCTCTCCTCTGAGGTGTGTGTGCTGTGTGTGTGTGTGTGTGTATACTGTATGTCTGTGTCTGGTTGGCTGTCGGTCATGTTTGTAATATTCAGCAGTGTTGTCTTGCACTGGTGTCTCCCCAGGTGTGTGGTGTGTGGAAGAAGGATGGAGGGATGGAGAGACAAAGGGAAGGATGGAAGGAAGCAAGGAGGGAGGAAACGAGGGAGGGAGAGGAAGGACAGACACAAGGACAGAGATGAAGGGAGAGAGAGAAAGGATGGACGGAGAGAGGGATGAATGGAGAGGGATTGAGGGACCAAGAAGAGGGTCAGGCTGTATAATCACATCTCCACTACAGATGACCACAGCTTCGAAATCAACCTCAGGTGGCTGATGGAGCCGTCTGATTGGCTCCTGGATCCATCCCATCCTCGCTGCTGGAGCTGCCGTGGCAACCATCACCGGCGGATATGTGGTCATGGGCAGCAGCGGGATGGGATCAGAAAGATTGATGTGGAAGGAGGGAGGCCTCTCTCTCCTCCCTCTGATCCCTCCACCCGCCCGGGGGTCCCAGGGGACAGAGAGAGGCTCAGACACAGGATGGCTGGTAATCATGTAACAGGATGCACTGATCTCTCTCTCCCTCTCCGCCTCTCTCTCTCTAACTTTATCTTGCTTTTTGAAACTCTTTCTCTTTAATCCTATTACTTCTCTTTCTCCCTCTGTCTCTCTCTCTCCCTATAACTTCATTTTGCTTTCTCAAACTCTTTCTTTCTGTTCAACCCTGCCTTTACATATCTCACTATCTCTCTCGTTAACTTTAGTTTTCAAACTCTCTATTTTTAACCCTACATTTTTCTCTCTCTCTAATTTAGTTTCTTAAACTCTTTCTCTAACCCCATCTCAATCTATCTCTCCATCTTTACCTTTCTTACACTTTCTCTCGTTCTTGGTCGTCTGTGGTTCATCCAACTTGGGTGCTATGATCCCTAGAGATCCACAGTCATGTCTTTGACTCCCAAACCCTGGACCTAGTAATGAAAACTTTATTAACGCGGTGTTTTGTGGGTTCAGATTCTGCTGTAATTAGAGCCATGTTCCCAGTTGTGGAGTTCTGGACGCATTGTGTAGCTGAGCAGAAAGAGTGAGAGAAATGTTGTTATGTATATAGGTCATGTTACCGCCTGCCTTAATCAGAGGCTATATATAATCTGCTTCTAAAAGACTTCTAGCATTTAGCCTTGTCTCCAGTGTTCAGACCATCATGGGAGAGAGGGTGAGGGGCCAGAGAGAGTGAAGGAGCAGGGCGAGGGAGAAGGATGGGGGGGGTGGAGTGGAGTGGGAGCTGAAGGGGAAGTGGGGGCCTGAGGGGTGGGTGGGGGCAGAGTGCAAGGAGGTGATGGGATGGGGGGGTGAGGGGATGAGAGGACGAGGGGGTGAAAGGGTGAGGTACTGCCCAGGGAGCTCCACATGTTGCCTGTCACCCCAGAGTGGTCAACTGAACTGCCCAACCAATGACAGAAGAGACCCTCTCTCTTGGTTTATTGCTATCTTTCTCTTCATCCTCTCTCTCTCTCTCTCTCTCTCTCTCTCTCTCTCTCTCTCTCTCTCTCTCTCTCTCTCTCTCATTTGCTCTCTCTCTCTGACCTCTCACTCTTTCTTGCCCCCCCCCATGATTCTCTGAACCCTCACCAGAGAGGAGGGTCCTGCTGTGTCGTCCCATCTGGCGCCTGATAGAAAACTGAACATGCAAATGAGGTGGATCACCCTTTCTGGCCATTGGTCCCTGTGGCAGTGACATCGTTGGCTGTGCTTCCATGGTTCTCTGTGTGATGCGACTCAGTGTGTCCTGGGGCTGTAGTCATGTGATGCGTAGACATATGTTGTGTGCCTACCAGGCTTTCCTGAAGCCCACTACATCCTGAGCCGAGATGTGGGGGATGGGGTGGGCTATCTTCATGTTACACTACTTCATACTTGACTGAGGGGTCAGATGGCTGAGCGGTTAGTGAGTCGGGCTATTAATCAGAAGGTTGCCGGTTTGATTCCCGGATGTGCCATTTGACTCGAGGGGAATGTCCCTGTACTTACTGTAAGTCGCTCTGGATAAGAGCGTCTGCCAAATGACTGTATTTGTAACGTAGACTACATCTACATCTACTCTACATCATACTAGAGTACACTACATAATACTAGAGTACACTATTACCAGTGCCTAGTTTCTGAAGTGCTCTGTGTCTCTGGGTAGTGTTTAAGCAGGTTGTTAGTACAGTCGAGTCTTTGTTGTTCTTCCTGACTAAATGAAGGGAGGTACAGGGAGTGTGCATCTAATGGAGCAATTAGGATTTTTAAGTTTAACTTAACTTCTTCTTTGTCTGTTTAATACCGACGCGTGGCTAAACTCATCCATCCTGGTCAGAGGCGTGGCTAAACTCATCCATCCTGGTCAGAGGCGTGGCTAAACTCATCCAACCTGGTCTGAGGCGTGGCTAAACTCATCCATCCTGGTCTGAGGCGTGGCTAAACTCATCCATCCTGGTGGTCTGAGGCGTGGCTAAACTCATCCATCCTGGTCTGAGGCGTGGCTAAACTCATCCATCCTGGTGGTCTGAGGCGTGGCTAAACTCATCCATCCTGGTCTGAGGCGTGGCTAAACTCATCCATCCTGGTGGTCTGAGGCGTGGCTAAACTCATCCATCCTGGTCTGAGGCGTGGCTAAACTCATCCATCCTGGTGGTCTGAGGCGTGGCTAAACTCATCCATCCTGGTCTGAGGCGTGGCTAAACTCATCCATCCTGGTGGTCTGAGGCGTGGCTTAACTCATCCATCCTGGTGTGGATTCCGATGAATCTGGGCAAAAGTGTTATTCTTGGTTATGATCTTACGTGTCAGCATGCTAACAAAACGTTTAACTGTTTTTGAGGTCAGAAGTTGCAGGTCAGAACGTGCATGCTGACTTGCGGTTCAGAAGGAGAAAGCTTTGTAGACAATTACTAATGTCAGCCTTTTTACCGGGGAAGGGAACATAGGGTCAGTTCTCTAACACAGGCTTCTTGAAGGGGAGCCCATTCATGGCAGCTGTGGGATTGAATTTAGCACTGTTGGGGGACGTGATTAACACCTAAATTACCATAGCTGTGTCTGGAATGGTGAACAACCTAGACTCTCAACTATGGATCCACCCCACATACACACACACACACACAGGGGAGGAGAGGAGGAGGTGAAAGAGGATGTCGAGAGAGTGTTGAGATGTCATCAGTCAGGTCTCTGCTGGGTGTTTTTGTCCCACAACTTCAAGAACACGAAGAACAGTGAATGACACCATCTCTCTCCGATCAGGAGAGTTATTTTTAGCTCGGGGCCCTTATCGCTCTGCACAGCTGGGGAAGGACTATAGTAGCTGTAGACACCAGTGAGGCAGCTGGCGGGGGTCAGCCCTGGTACCTCAGACAGGGCTGGACCGGCACAGGAAACACTGTTCAACCTGCTGGTACTGTACAGCTGAACACCACAGCTCTCTGGCTGAGGAGGACCGAGCTGTCTGAAAGGAGAGTTAGAATTCATTTAAACATAATCAGGCCAACCAATGCATGAGAGAGAATCTGTGTGTGTGTGTGTGTGTGTGGTGTCAGAGAGTGGGACAGTCTGTGTGCATGTGTGCTGTTGTGTGTGTGTGGTGTGGGATGAAGGGGGGGGGGGGGGGTGTAGGTGGGTGTTGAGTGTGTGTGTGTGTGTAGTGTGAGGTGGTGGGAGTGTGTGTGATGTGTGAGTAAGTGCATATGTGTGTGTGTGCAGGAGCTGAGTGTGTGTGCAGGCACAGTGTGTGTGCGTGTGCACTGGTGAGTGTATTTACCTTAGCCTCTGGGTACTTATGCCTTCAACATAAAACTGCATGACAGTATGTTTATCTATGCTGGGTTCATGGTTTCTATCACAGTGACTGACACAACTTCAGGATTATCTGCAGCGCTTCTTTGAATATCCATTGATATGCAGGACTTGCTTTAGATATACATCGGATTTCACTCACTCAATAACATTTCAAGCAGTTATTTTTCAACGGCAAGATACAGCTGTAGGCCTACCGTTAAGGTTCACGACAAAACGGACCTTGTGATTGGACCAAGTGTATAGGCCAATCACCATCGGTGTATAAGCTGACTGTCATGCCCTGTTTACGTTTTAACGTTGATTTATTCAGCTGGTGTTTCGTGGCCATAGACGTTGATTTAAATTCCAGGAAAGCTGGAATACTAACATTCAATACAAACATTTAGACCTGTCATCGTGGCGAAAACACAAGATTTGATTTATTTATTAATGTTTGTCTTAATTCCATCAATCAGAAAAGAATAGAGAATAGTAATCATCGTCTGATACTCGGGTCTTGGTTTTACAGTCGGCTCAACACCACCGTGTCAGTAGGTGTGTTCGACTTCGTGCAGCACCGGCGGTGCCGACAGTCGGCTGCAGCCGGCTGCCTTGAAGCTGAGAATGCCATTGGCTGCTTCAAGTCAGCTGGGCTGCAGGCAGCTGCCTTGAAGCTGAGAATGCCATTGGCTGCTTCAAGTCAGCTGGGCTGCAGGCGGCTGCAGACGACGCCAGCGCTGCATGAAGTCGAACACACCTAATGTTAGCTAGCTGTTGATGGAGTCAGATGATGGATGGAAAGCGAATTGCTTAGTTACAATGCAAGTAAAAGGTTCGACTTTTGTCGTTGACGGTAAAAACCCCACAACAGACTGCTTTCTCACCCAGAGTAGCCTACATAAACATGCAGAGTGAATGTAAGTCTATGGACATAATATAGCCTATAAATATAAAATGGGCTGATGCGAGAGGTCCAGACTGAGGCAAGCAATTCCTTGGTATCCCGGATATTGCAAACATAAATTTTTTTGCTCAAATTTTTTTGGGGAATCTGAATTTCACAATTTGAATTCAAGCAGCCTAATTGTTTTTGTTTTGGGGGATTTTGTAGCTAGAATTTGTTTCTTCTTGAATTTTGGTATCTGAATTTTACTATATCATGCCAAGAAATGAAGCAACAAAAAAAAAAACACTCTATTTTTGTTCTAGTTTAAAGCTATTTTTGCTTCTGTTTCTGTAAAATTGCTAAACCACTGAACTGATTTCCGGACATACGGAAATGCCTTCCGGATTTTGTGAAAATCCGGTCACATCCGGAAAAAGTTGTCACACTCTTACAAGACTTCAGCGTTTCAGATAAGAGTGTTTCTCATGTGTCTGAGCGAGCATGTCTTATACGTATATGTGTGTATGTAAGTTTTCAGTAGTATGAATGTGTGTGTGAACGTTTCATATGTGAACGTGTGTGTGTTTCATATGTGAGTGTGTAAGGACAGTCTGAATCATTTCCTAAACGGCCCCTCATAGAAAATCGCTTTGATGTAATTTTTGTAATATTTCAGTTGAGGCAAGAGCTAGTAATGATTCAAAGTGCGAGTTTGAGTAGCTTAAAATACATTTTAAACTATTGTGTGGTCTGATATTTAGACGAGGAGTTGCGTAACCTGTGTAGTTGTGTGGAGGGCCAGTTCCAGCCAAAACGTGTCAATGTTATCAAGAGGGCAAGTCCTCTCAAACACATCTAGAGACATCATCCTGGGCTTTGTAGAAAAGTTAGACATTCCTTGTGTTGTGAGGCAAGACTGTTATTAACACTTCGCTGACGGGCATCTTTGTAGCGAGCCCCATCAATCTGCCAGCTCCACTTTGAGGGGGAATAATCAGAGCTGGTTGCCAATTATCTCCTGACGTCTCGGGGATGATAGCGCGACCCCTCGGCCCGCCAGCATAACACAGCTTGTTATTTTAAAGAGGCAGGCAGTTTTCTTCCTGGATTCGTTTCCAGGAGCGCTTCGAGAACTGTCTAATGGGGACGTTAGTTTGTCGTGGGTGGGTGTCCTGTCGGCACCCAGGCAGACGATAAGCAGAGAGTTAGACGTTTAACTCCAACGTCTCTTCAGATTCTCTTTCTCTGCCTATTTCCTATCTATTAAAACGTAGACGCGCAGGCAAGGTTTTAATAAACGGGGTTTCTTTTATTGTGTTTTATTTGTAAATGATAACTAAGTCAGGTATACCCCAGTAATAGAACCATGCTGATGAGACAAGCAGTAGAAAACAAGACTCTCTTTCTCCCTTTCTCCCTCTCCATCTCTCTCTTTATTTATCTCTCAATTTCTCTCTCTCTCTATTTCTCTCTCCACTATTCTGAACATCTCCCAGGCAATCAGAGCAGATGTGGCTCTTACTCAGTTCATCTGAGTTGAAAGTTGAAACCACATTTCCATGAAGTCTTACCCTGAGGCACAGTAGAAAAACATGTTTGTGGTTGCTTGTATTGCAGATTTATTAATTTTGCAAAAACAAAACAGGCCTCAGTCCATCATCATAATATGTTCTTACAGTCAAATATCTTTACCTGCTTGGGTGTGTCTGTAGGTATCTACCCTGCTGGTAGAGACAGGTGTGTCTGTAGGTATCTACCCTGCTGGTAGAGATAGGTGTGTCTGTAGGTATCTACCCTGCTGGTAGAGACAGGTGTGTCTGTAGGTATCTACCCTGCTGGTAGAGACAGATGTGTCTGTAGGTATCTACCCTGCTGGTAGAGAAAGGTGTCTTTAGGTATCTACCCTGCTGGTAGAGAAAGGTGTGTCTGTAGGTATCTACCCTGCTGATAGAGAAAGGTGTCTGTAGGTATTTACCTTGATTGTAGAGGCGGATGTTCCTATACACTTAGGCCTAGTTCTAAACTGCCCATATAAAAGGATACAGTTTCAATAATGATGGACTATTTATAAAGTCTGTATTTTAGAGTGTTAATATGCCACCACTGCACTGCCCACCTCTGTGGTGACTGTGCCCAGCCAGGTCTAGCCAGCCCTGGGTCTGACAGCCACAATGGCTGGGGAGAATTTCATAATAATGTTTTCATTTAGCAGACGCTTTAATCACAAGGCAACATACAGGGGGGAATTTGAACCTGCAACCTTCTTCATTTGCAGTCACTCAGTCTAGCCGCTGAGCTGTACCCATCCCCTGGATGGATGCGAACCTGAGGCGCAGATAACTACCTGACATTTACAGGCAATTATGCCGTTTAATCCCGTCCTCCTTATGCATGTGGGTGAATTCAATCAGGCGGGGAGACGGCTGACACTAAGCTGTCAGGACAGGACGGCGCCTGTTACACTGCTCAGGGGGACGCACACACGAGACACTGTGTCCACAGTGCTGTGTGTGCGGGGAGGGTCATATTAATAACATTATTGATTATATTAATGTTTTTAAAGGTTATTTCAGGAGGTGTAAAGGTGGAGGAAGTGTAGCAGAAGGGGTGAAGGTGGAGATGTAGCAGGAGGAGATGTGGCAGGAGGAGATGTGGCAGGAGGAGATGTGGCAGGGGGTCGAGGAGGAGGTGGACAGAAAGAGAAGATGTACCGTTTCCTCTTTACAGAGCTTCTCACCATGGTGGTGTTGAAGCTGGAGGCAACCATCTTCTTATTGCCTGCCTGTCTGTATGTCGCCTGCCTGTCTGTCTGCCTGCCTGTCTGTCTGTCTGCGTCTTGGCCTACTTGTGTCTTTTCCTGCCAGCTCACCAGTCTGCTCTGGTTGTTACTGCTCTTCTCTGTCGTTGCTGGTCTTCTCTGTCGTTGCTGGTCTTCTCTGTCGTTGCTGGTCTTCTCTGTCGTTGCTGGTATTCTCTGTCCTTCATGAAGGGCAGCACAGACCATGAGCAGTGCCATGTCCCCTTCAGTTATCCTGCTACAGCAACAAGAAGAACATCACAGTTCTTTCATGAAACTCCTTAGTGCAGTCCTCCTCCTACCCGACTCTGACCACCAAAATATTCTTAAAACGAAGCACTCACGATCTTTGCTCTGCTGCTATTTGCGTCTGTTGAATGAAATCTGTAATGTTTTATAATGAATGTAGGATACCCCTTCACCGTCAGTGTTTCCGACATAGTTCTGGGATCACTGTACTCAATACTCTACTCAGTACAGTAGTCCTGACCTCTCACAGTACAGAGGACAGTCTCTCCAAACTTGAGTAGCTTCCTGTACAAATGATTTTACTCTGTGTCTTTAATACTGTTGAAAATGGGAATCACCAGGAATATTTTTCAGCCTTTCTTTCTCTCTCTCTCTCAAATTATCTTTCTTTCTCTCTCACCCCTCCTCTCTCTCTTTCGCAATCATTTTCACTACACCACTGTAGACCTTCTTTAACAATATCTGTCTTTCACCTTTTCAATTTGTTATCTCTCTTTCTCTCTTCATTGAGGAACTAATCATTAATATAAAATGGTTATTTACCTCAGAAATGCAGCTAAAGTAAGCTGTGCAAAATTGCTTTTTTACTTGCTGAGTGCTGTCTCTCTTTCAGCCTCATATCTCTGCACCCACCATTTCATCCCCAGGGCGAAGCTGTTTGATGTTAGCTTTCCTGTAAAAAGAAAATAATATTTTTACAGTAAATTATATATAAAAAATATTCTCCCCAAAAATATTTAAAAGGACAGAATGTTTCAGACCTGCTACCTTGGCTACAGCAGAAACTGTATAAAAGTGTATTGTGGTATTTAGGAACCAATGTTATTTACCAGTCAGTCAGCTAACCGTTAATGCTGTGCAATTTCCTCTCAGGGATCAATAAAGTTATGCTGTACTCTTCACATAATCTACTGTACTCAATATCATATTCTATCTCTCTGACTTACTCTCTCTCTGCTCCATACTAACTGACAAATGCTATGAAAAGGTGAACTCAGAGTTAACCGTTGTGCTGTATAGGCTAGAGGTTATGCATGACAGCTGGGATTAGTTGAACAGCTGTGTTTCCCTGGATACTAATCTACACCTCGCCTCCCATGACTCCACAAGAATTATAAAACGATGGCAGCAAATATAAACAGCAGACGGCGTTTCACTCCGAGTCTGCGCCCGGCTGTCATAGGCCTATTTATGAAGGTTTTCTCTGTTAGAGGTTGAATTAAGTTGGTTAATCAGCAAATTAAGACTTTTGAAACGTCTATGTTCCTACAGCCTTCTCTGGTGTCTCTTGGTTACTCATAATCAAAGGGTATTTTGCGATAGGTAGTTTTAATGGCAGTTGGGTTTTTGTGATGGTGAATGGGGCACGTAGAGAGGTGAGGCGAGTTGCAATACTGTGTGTAGCGATTTTTAGCTACGTTATAATGTACTCGATTATCTGATTGTCAGCTCGCTTGCTGGTCGGGAATGTCATTAATAATGGATCTGTCATATCTGTTCCCTATGGGTAATGTGTCTATCTCTGAACAAAAATCTGGAAAAGGGAGAAATCTCCACGAGGGTGACTTGTTATATCGGTCAATGAAAAAAAGCGAGAAGCCAAGCAATATGAGTGTAGGGTAAAGACAGCAATATCTAAGGGTTAACATAGCCTGTTCTGGTTGTTAAAAGTCACGTTTCTAACTTTGCTAGAAGTTCTAGACTTGGCCTATTTTTTGGACGGAAATACTATGTGCATATAGCCAATAGTCCTTAGTAATAGTTCATTGTGATAGCTAGGTCTTTGTGCTAGCTGGGTCTTTGTGATAGCTAGGTCTTTGTGATAGCTAGGTCTTTGTGCTAGCTATGTCTTTCTGATAGCTAGGTCTTTGTACTAGCTAGGTCTTTGTGATAGCTAGGTCTTTGTGCTAGCTAGGTCTTTGTGATAGTTAGGTCTTTGTACTAGCTAGGTCTTTGTGCTAGCTAGATCTTTGTGCTAGCTAGGTCTTTGTGCTAGCTAGGTCTTAGTGATACTTAGGTCTTTGTGATAGCTAGGTATTTGTGCTAGCTAGGTCTTTGTGATACTTAGGTCTTTGTGATAGCTAGGTCTTTGTGCTAGCTAGGTCTTTGTGATACTTAGGTCTTTGTGATAGCTAGGTCTTTGTGATAGCTAGGTCTTTTTGCTAGCTAGGTCTTTGTACTAGCTAGGTCTTTGTGATAGCTAGGTCTTTGTGCTAGCTAGGTCTTTGTGATAGTTAGGTCTTTGTACTAGCTAGGTCTTTGTGCTAGCTAGATTTTTGTGCTAGCTAGGTCTTTGTGCTAGCTAGGTCTTTGTACTAGCTAGGTCTTTGTGATAGCTAGGTCTTTGTGCTAGCTAGGTCTTTGTGATAGTTAGGTCTTTGTACTAGCTAGGTCTTTGTGCTAGCTAGATTTTTGTGCTAGCTAGGTCTTTGTGCTAGCTAGGTCTTTGTGATAGTTAGGTCTTTGTGATAGTTAGGTCATTGTGATAGTTAGGTCTTTGTGCTAGCTAGATCTTTGTGCTAGCTAGGTCTTTGTGCTAGCTAGGTCTTTGTAATAGTTAGGTCTTTGTGATAGCTAGGTCATTGTGATAGTTAGGTCTTTGTGATAGCTAGGTCTTCGTGATCCTCACTAGTTTGGGCTCCAAGACACCAGGTCTGCCTCTTCCCTTCCTCCCAGCCTCATCTCAGCTCCCACCTTGTTCAGAAAGCTTTTGTGTTCAAATCAATTACCCTGCCTTTGTTCCGGTGGTTAGCGTCCCCAACCCGCCACGCGCATCTCCAAAAAAATGTGATTGCTCGCTCATCCCTTTTATCCTAGCAACAGGCGTTTCCATAGTAACTTTGGACAGGACGACACGGTGCCTGTGAAGAGGAGAGGAAGGTCTCGTGAAGGAGGAGGAGGGGGAGGAATGTGCTCGTCTGTGTACCTGTCTGGGAAGCATCGCTCGGTTCCAGTCAAACAGTGAGGCCAACCCTGGGGAGTTCACTTGCTGTCTTCGACACACAACAGACACACACACATTTAGTCATTTACTAGACGCTCTTTCCAGAGCGACTTACAGTAAGTACAAGGACATTCTCCCCGAGGCAAGTAGGGTGAAGTGCCTTGCCCAAGGACACAACGTCATTTTGCACGGCTGGGAATCAAACCGACAACATTCCGATTACTAGCCCGATTCCCTAACCGCTCAGCCTCCTGACTCCTTACACACACACACATGTGCATACACTTATATACACACACAGATGCATATACACACACATACACATGCAGAGCCACATACACACACGTGTAGATAGACAGACAGAAAGAAAAATAATTTTTTTGCAAGATCTGAGGACAAGGGAGTGTGTGTGTCGCCTTGTCTGACATTGATAACAGAACAATACAGCTCCTTCCACACAACAGTTAGTCTTACATAATTGCTGACAATTAACGTCAGACGTTGTTTTGTTTTTTGTTTCAACGCTAATTATAAACTCGAAAAGAGTTTGACTTTCGCGGAGAGTCGCTGCTGCTTCTGAATTTCTGTCTGGAATCGCTGGGATCATTCTTAATATGTTTTTGCCCGGAGCCTGTCTAGCTGCAAACCCCAGTTTCTCCTGACACAGTTGATTCCTTCTACCTGTGGATTAGGTGACCTGGGGTCGATCCCCTCTCTCTCGCATCTGGAAATATCTCTCTCACTCCTCCTATCTCCTCCTATCTCTCCCCTCCTCCTGGAAATCCTTGACATCCTTTTTATGAGGTTAACATGAGAGCGGCAGATGGTTCTATCTTTAGCCGATCCCACTTGGATGAATCCGTTGGACTGACAAAATCAAATGAGATAAACCTGCATTCTCAAACGGTGGCCAGACCCACAGGAGAGAGGCCATTTACAGCCCCACAGGTTCAGCTGTATAAATAAACACACACAGATCTGTATCTGAGAGGCTCTCTGGCAGCCTGGGAAGAGCTCAGTGGTTAGAGGATTTAACCGCAGATCAAACATTCACAAGTTCCCCCGCCCCTCCCCCTCCCCGCAGGTACGTTGGACTAAATCATCTGCCAAGTGAACATGTTATTTTTCAAATACTACTAAACTGGACACAGGCCACCACACTAACCCAAGCCCAGACTAAGGTCCAGCTGTTAGAAACGAAGCGCAGACATGATCTTGTTTTTTTGTTCCTGAGACAGACAGCAGGGAGCTGGCCTCCCATAACTCCTGTTGCCCCTCGGAGCCCGTCCGTGTCCGCGCTCAGACGACCAAGACGCCGTCACCGGGGTGATAAGTCACGCCTGTGGAGCCCAGCGGACACAGGCAGCGGGGTCTCCATGGCGACGTCGGGCGCGGTTTTAAATGGTCTGCCTCCTGGCCTCCTGGCGCTGCGAAGAAAGAAATAAAGAAAAGCGAGAAGATGAAAAGGAGGGTTGTGAAGCAGATCCTCTCCTGGAGCTGAGGAGAAGTGTGAACCCCCAGACACACCCACACACACACACAAAACACACACACACGCTAAACACACAAACACACATGCTAAACACACACACACTAAACACACACACATGCTAAACACACACACATGCTAAACATACACACACCAAACACACACACACTAAACACACAAACTAAACACACACACACACTAAACACACAAACTAAACACACACACACCCACACTAAACACATTAAACACACACACCAAACACACCCTAAACACACCCACACAGCCAAAACACACACACACACCACAGAACCATGGCTGGCCAGGTGCGACGCTTCACACGTGTCACATCAGGCAAAGTTCCCACAATGCACCTGGAGAGCAGCAGCAGTAATACGTAACAGAACAGGAGGCTTACAGAATGCCTGCCAGGCTTCATACAGTAGGTTTGCTATGGTTTCAAAGTGTTTACAGTAACTCGTTCACATTCAGGATTGTTTCTGTTGGTGCCTGCCTTACTTCTCGGAACAGACCGATACTGGACTCTGTTTTACTGTAGCAAATCAAATCATGCTTTATATTGTCTAACTCACTTATAAACAAAGTTACAGAGGGCTTCACACATGCCCTCAGATCACAGTGGTGAGGTGGAAGTGTGTTAACTTATGAGTGGGTGAGGTTTATGTGACTGGTTGAGGTGGAGGTGTGTTGACTTGTGACTGGGTGAGGTGGAAGTGAGTTAACTTGTAACTAGGTGTGGTGGAGGTGTGTTAACTTGTGACTGGGTGAGGTGGAAGTGAGTTAACTTGTAACTGGGTGTGGTGGAGGTGTGTTAACTTGTGAATGGGTGAGGTGGAGGTGTGTCAACTTGTGACTGGGTGAGGTGGAGGTGAGTTAACTTGTGACTGGGTGACGTTGAGGTGTGTTGATTTGTGACTGGTTGAGGTGGAGGTGTGTTAACCTGTGACTGGGTGAGGTGGAGGTGACTTAACTTGTGACTGGGTGAGGTGGAGATGAGTTAACTTGTGACTGGGTGAGGTGGAGATGAGTTAGTCATGCCCGGCGCAAACAACCCAAACGCTAAACACACATACCTCATGTGTTCAGCCAAGCTTAACCCTGCGTACCGGTTGAGATGAGCGCTGGGAGAGAGAGATAGATAGAGAGAGAGAGAGCGAGAGCGAGAGAGATGGAGAGAGAGAGAGAGAGCGAGAGAGAGAGAGAGAGAGAGAGAGAGAGAGATGGAGAGGAAAGAAGGAAAGAAAATAAGAGGGTGGGAGAGATAGAAGGAGGTGAGAGAGAAGGTGAGAAGAGAATGAAAGAGAGAGAGGGTGATGAGCGCTGTGTGCATCCTGTGACGAGCACATCTCTGTTTGTGAGTCCATTAGGGGCACTCCTCACCCTCCTCCTCACCCTCCTCCTCACCCCCCTCCTCCTCACCCCTCCATTAGCAGGGTCGGGGTTCGGGTAGAGTGGCGAGGGGACAGGAAGGTCAGGTGCTGTGTTTGTCTGTCTGCAACACAATTGGCTGTTCTTTTAGTTCTACCCCTGGTGAGACTGAGAGAGAGGTAAGAGAGATGGAGAAAAATAATGGTACAGGAGAAAGAGAAAAAAATGAGAAAACAACAGATACACAAAAGGAAAAGTAAGAGTGGAGAAGGGAGCGAGTAGAGAGATAGTGAGCATGAAGAAGGAGAGTGTTGGAGAGGCAGAGAGAGGAGAGGCAGAGAGAGTTGGAGAGGCAGAGAGAGGAGAGGTAAAGAGTTGAGAGGTAGAGAGAGAGTGGAAAGAACAGAGTGGCTCCACTGTTGTTTAAGAGACCCTATTAGCGCATATTAGCCTTGTGACATTCAGCCAGCTAGGGCTGGGAGGGGACATAGGTGGTGCTTGTTCCCCTAAAGCCAGGCAGCTTCCCCACTCCTTCGCTGAAGAGAATCCCCGACATGGGACTGGAGGATACAGTCCTGGCTTGGCCGTATCGACTCGATCTCCCCTGATCACGCTGCTGCCACTGCCAACATGGCTGGCACGTTTGATAATATCTTGTCCCGGTCTGAAAGGATGTTACTACAGATTAGAGTGCTTGGAGTCAGTCTGTCTGCATAGAGGAGAACAACGAGGACATATATGTTATTCATTTAGCAGATGCTTTTATCCAAAGCGATTTGCAAATAGTGCATGCAAAGGGTTACAGCAGATCATGGATCAGGAGTGCATAGTTCTAACAGTCTGACAGATTTGTCAGCAACACAACATTGAGGCTACATTCATGTAACAAGACAGCAATACCTGTAGTGACGTGATTGTAGTTACATGGGAACTGCCAAGTCGTAACATTTTACGTTTAGGTTACCTTGACTACAGTGCGACTGCTTAACCATCATCTATAGCAGCAGCAGCGTTGTAAGATAAGGACCGATGAGATGGTATAGTAAAGATGTGTTCGGGGGTATTTCTCTTCAGTCAAGCTCTCCCTGGTGACTGGTTAGCTAGATTCTTTTGGTGTTATTAACTATGCAGCTCAAGCTGGTGCACACGCAAGGTTAAATCAAGCGCAGCCAGGAGCGCACCGTAGCATTAATCAAGCACACCCAGGTGTTTTGTCAGGCCACACCTGAAGTATATTAATTGCTTAATTTCAGCAATGGGAGGGAGTTGTGGTTTTGTGGAACTGTGGTCAAAAGGAACATGATAAATAGAACTAGGTAGCGAATGGACCTTTGGGAACATATGGTGTCCTTTTGGATGATGCTGCAAAACGTGGCAGTTTAGAACACAGAGGGCAGGATTCTCTCCGAGTGTTCTGAGGCTGAATGGGTGTTCACGTAGACGAGCAGAATCCTTCTCACCAGCATGGACAGAGCGCAGGTTGGCAGACACGATAATTGAATTGCGTGAGCTAAAAATAGGCCTGTGAAAGTGTTTGTGTGTGTGTGTGTGAGAGTGTGTGAGTGTGTGTGTGTGTGTGTATGTGAGTGAGTGCATGTGTGTGTCTGCATGTGTGTTTATGTATTTGCGTGTGTTTGCATTGCATGTAAGCGTATATGTGTGTCTGTGTGTATGTGTGTGATTCCTTGTCCCAGTCTTAGAGGGTAGAGAGAATTTACATCAACTGCTGAACATGTCTTTAAACATACAACCATAACACGGGCTAACAAAACAAGATCTCTCCAGACTGCTTACGTGATCTCTAAAGTCTGAGGCTTGTAATGAAGTGAGACACTAGCCAGTGTCGTCAAATGGCACTTGAAGATAATAGCCAGCATTGAGTTCACTGTGATTCTTCTCCACAGTGCATACGCCACATTGGGGAGTATGTAGCCTGGATTAGTATGAATGTAGCTGTTCTCTGCCTCTTATTTCACACCTCATCACCTCCCTGTCACTTATGATACAGCTAAGCTACAGCAACATCTTCATTCTAATATGAGCTGCCATGTTTTTCACACACCATCACTCTGCATGGTGATTTAAGTGCCTGCACTGAATGTGAAGTTTATTCCGATGTACGGTTCCTCAATTACCTCTTAGTTCCCTTTTGGATTATGCCGAAAACACGTAATCCTTTGTTTTTGTTGTTTTTTTTTTAAACAAAGGCGGTTAGGGTGTAATGCTAATTTATGAAATCCAAGTGGAACCTGTGGTGGATAGCAAAATTCTCACGATTCTAGATTTAATTTGAAATAAAAAAGTTTGGTTTTGAAGTGGAAGAGCTTGTGACAAAACATTTGAGATTGTGTAGCAGTGTGGTATGGTATAGCATAGCATTGCATTGCATTGCATAGCATAGCATAGCATAGCATAGCATAGCATAGCATAGCATAGCATAGCATAGCATAGCACAGTTTAGCACAGTTTAGCATAGCACAGTGTAGTCCTTCACACTCCCCCCCCCGAGAGAGATTGACAACACATTATAGGTCAGAGTGATGAGTCTAACAGATTTAAAACAGATTATGATAGATTAGATAAAGTGAAGTGAGTTTAACCAAAACCCATTTAAAGTTCAACCAACTGAAATCCAGTTGAGTGATGAACCAGTTTAATCCTTTGGCCATGCCTTGTTACCAATGAGGTTTTTGGAGTTCTTCAGAAAATCAATTTGTAAAAGAGATTAAAAAGAGATTGAGGATGCCTCACCTGATTAACCTGAACACCATTGTATACATGTTGTTCCTTTAAGCTTTATTCAAAGTACGCTGGTCAAACTCATTAGTGTTATTAGACGAGGCTGGAAGCCTTCAGTTGGGGGGGAAAACCTGGAGGTTTGTTGTTATATCCCACTCTACCATCTGCAGTGTGTGTAGGCTACTATTTCTATGTGTCTTTGGATGAAAGTGTACTAAATGAATAAAATGTAAACGGTTATGTAAATTATCATCGAACAGTGGTCAGTATAGAAAAACAAGAAGGTTACTGCTCTAGGAACAGGCTTGGAGTTTAAACTCACTGAAGGGTAGATCTCCAATAACAGTATTAGAGTGTAAACCTACAGGAGGTTAGATCTCTCCCGGGGCCTGATTGGAGAGTGCTCTTATTACAACCTGTTAATTAGCGTCACATATATGTGATCGTTCGATAGCGGGGCCCACACAATACCGTCACACATGTATGATTCTGAACATTCCAACCAACTATTTTCCGATGGACAAAAAATATATGACAAACGCTATAGTATGGCTTCAAAATGTACAATTAGGAGGCTAACAAGTAACACTAGCAGTAGTAGCATTGCTACGACTATTATGCTAGGTTGCTGGGTAACGGAAGCTAACTAAAGCTAGCTAGCTTCCGTTTTGGAAAAATAACAGTGGTGGAAGCTTTGGTAATATTTAGAACTCATTCCTCAATAGGTTAAAAAAGGCCTGTTTCTTAGGTTAGTTGTTTTGTCAGACCTGAGGCCAGAGCAGACCCCGTGTCTGAGAGGCTGAAAGCACACACCACCCTGAGGCAGACAGTGAAGAAAGTTGTTCTGTAGAGAAAAACGGCGTAAAACAGCCTGTAGATCTTATTAGTCCCTCTGACCCTGGCCAGTCATTGGATTTGTCACTTAGTGTTACTGATCGCAGCTGCTCGGTGTTGTTGATGAGTCTTTGTGGAAGGAGAAATGCAGACTGGAAAACAGTAGACTTCACCTGTCACAGAACAAGATTTAATTCTAAAGAAATTGGCAGTGAGAGTTCATCTATTATTTAAGAGCACCATGTAATATTTAATATGTGTAATGATAAACTGTTAAAAGAAAGAAAGTAAGGCATATAAAGCTTGACAGTCCCACAGTGAAACAATGAAGCACATCTCTCTCTATGTCTCTCTCTCTCCCTCTCTGTCTCTCTTTCTTTCCCTCTCTCCCTCCTTCTCTCTTTCTCCCCCTCTCTTGCTTTCTCTCTCTCTCTTTCTCCATCCCTCTCTCTTTCTACCCCTCTCTCTTTTTCTGGCAGTACATAATTTTTCACTCTCTCTTTTTATTTGTATTTCTTTCTCTTTCAACCTCACCACCTTTTGTTTTTGTCCCTCACCCCCACCCTTCTTTTTCTCTCCCTCTCCGCTTCTCTGCTGGCAGTCGCACCAAATCAACGACTTTTAAGACTGTTGATGATTAGATTTCCTTGCCAGCCTCTCCCCTGCCATGTAACTGATGTTTCAACAAGGTTAAAGATTGCCTATACCGCACGCCCCAGGGATGAAACCACCTGAAACTGGAGAAGAACTCAATTTACAGAATATGTTTTAATAATCACACAGATGATTCCTTGGCCCAGACACATATATTACCTCAGCACTGATTCTTTTACTTGTCATATACGTAACCTCTGTGAACTTTATAGTTGTCCAGTCGTCTTGATTTGTTTTCCTTGAGACCGTGGGGAGGGTCTGCTGAGCGTTGTGTCTGATTGCAGTAAACACATGGCAGCTGGTGACTGGAGACCGGCGGGGGGGGCTTGGAGGTGAGAGGCAGGGAGGTGAGAGGCAGGGAGGTGAGAGGCTGGGAGGTGAGAGGCTGGGAGGTGAGAGGCTGGGAGCTAGAGGCAGGGAGACAGAGGCAGGGAGACAGAGGCTGGGAGACAGAGGCTGGGAGGCGGGAGGCGAGAGGCAGGGAGGCGAGAGGCAGGGAGGCGAGAGGCTGGGAGGTGAGAGGCTGGGAGGTGAGAGGCTGGGAGGTGAGAGGCTGGGAGGTGAGAGGCTGGGTGCTAGAGGCAGGGAGACAGAGGCAGGGAGACAGAGGCAGGGAGGCGGGAGGCAAGAGGCAGGAAGGCGAGAGGCAGGAAAGGCGAGAGACAGGGAGGTGAGAGGCAGGAAAGTGAGAGGTAGGGAAGTGAGAGGTAGGGAGACAAAGGTGACTGCTAAATCACATCACTACTCGAGGTACAGTGCTCCCGAGGTGCTGGATGTTTGGGTGATTTGATTTCAGTAGCTGGACATCAAGACGGTGTCTGAGGAGTTCTGCAGGGAAGTTCACTGCATGTGTTGTCACTGCTTTACCACATAATTAAACCCCATGAACGGCTCTCCCTTGTTCCTCACAAACACATGCAACTTAGGGCTTATCTTATCCGAGGACTTCTGGAGAGAGGGTTTATAGAGGGAGAGAGGGAGAGAGATAAATCCATTTCTATGACCTACAATCGCAGACCAGACACAGTTCAAGGTGTCTATTTTATGCTGCCACCTCCAGCCAGAACAAAGACGAGGCTTCTGTGGGCCTCCCAGAGAGAGGAGCTGCCGGCAGGTGGAAAAGGTCGGGTCAGGCTTGATAGGGCCCTGGGGCAGAAGGCGTCAAGCCAGGGATGGGGGGGGGGGGGAGAGGAGGGAGGGGGGGGACACAGCAGCCCCCCTACAGGGCCAGGGGGCTCTGCCTCCTCCCAGACCCAATGCTATTCTGACGGGATGACAGAGCAGGGAGGAGGAGGAGAGAGACCGGATGTGGGGGGAGATATGTGGAGGAGAGGGGGAGGTGGGGGGAGAAGAATGGGAGAGATGGGGGGGGGGGTGAAAGACAGAAGGAGAAGAGAGGGGGGTGAGGGGAGTGTCTATTGAATGATCTGAATGTCTGTAATGTCAGTTTCCTCAGTAGAGAACCTGCCTAAATGCAGTAGCAGGAACATCAATGGCTACAGATGACTGGTGCAAACATGACGACTAATTATAATGATAATCATAACTGGGGCAAAAACTTTCATGACTGGTAGTATTACTGTTATCTTAGCTGGGTTAGCAGCCAATAGATGCAAGCAGCTCTCAACCAGCAAAGAAGCAGGCTCTCTAGACAAAAATGAATATTTTTATATGAATTCATGAATTTAGCCTTTTTTGTGTGGCACTTCAAAACTTTTCATTTTAAACATTTAAAAAGCAAGTTGAAACAAACATCTCAGCTCAAACAGTTATTCTGTTTCCATGGGCTTTGGTCTGTATCTCCACCTAATCTCACTCATGGGTCTTATGGAGCTTGAAATATATCCTCCCACTACGTTTGAGTATCTTGAACAGCTACATAAAACTCTGTTGTAAATGGAGTTGGTTTTAAAAGAGAGTGAGTTATGTTTCTGCGTTTGGTCGCTGGCTGAAGCAGGCAGGTACGTCTTCTGAGGGGAATGTCTCCAGACTAGATGGATTCTCCTGACGGCTGGTTTGGACAGCAACCCTCCATCTCTCTCCTGGACTGTAATCCTCCCAGGGTCTTCTTTCCTCTCTGATGGAGTATCCCCCCCCCCCTCACACGGTTCCATCTCACATCCTATCTGGTCTGCCAACCCTCCATCATTCCCATCCTCTCCAGCTTCATCTTCATCCCTCCTCCCTCTCTCCATCCCTCTGTCCATCTCGCCACCCCGCCCCCTCTCCATCCCTCCCTCCCTTCCGCCTCCCCAACCCTCTCTGCCTCCCTTTGTCCCTCCATACCACCCCTCTTTCCCTCCCAACCTCAATGCCTTCCTCCTTCGACACTCTCTCCCCTCAATCCATCCCTCCCTCCTCCCTCTCTCCCCTTCTCCCACCCTTCATCTCTCTCCCTCCCGACCTCTATGCCTCTTCCCTCCCTCCCTCCCTCCCTCCCTCCCTCCCTCCCTCCCTCCCTCCCTCCCTCCCTCCCTCTCTCTCTCCCTCTCTTCCCTTCTCTCACCCTTCATCTCTTTCCCTCCCGACCTCTATGCCTCCTCCCTCCCTCTCTCCCTCTCTCTCTCCCTCTCTCCCCTTCTCCCACCCTTCATCTCTCTCCTTCCCGACCTCTATGCCTCTTCCCTCCATCCCTCCCTCGGTCGCCCCTGGTCACACAGCCAATCCCCTCAAGTGAGCGTCCCTTGATGATGACATCATAATGACATCAGCAGGGCTTGCCCCCACCCCCCTATGCATTTGCTCTGTGTAGAGGACACTGAAGTTGTTCTTGACTGATGTGTATGATCATACTGCTGTGATGACATGAGATGCGTCTCATTTCCCTCCAGGGAAATCAACATGTCCTCTAAAGCACGTGTTCTGTGTGTTAACGTAACGCACACACAACATTACACACACACATACTCTCTGTTTCTCACACACACACACACACACACACACGCATGCTTTCTCACATACAGTACTCAAACACACATATACATACTCACACAAGAACAAACGTTTGTTGAAAGGACTCTCTCTCTCACACACACACTCTCTCAAATGCGCACACAGATGTTATCTGTGCAACACAACAACCAAAATGATGTTTGTTTTAAGGCTTTTAGCGTGTCAAGCCATGCCAGCAACTTGCTGGTAATGACCGGTAATCACTTCACGTGTCTCTGTCTAAACATCTCATCTTGATCCCTGCTTTAGGAGCTCCCTGTGTTTGGGTTTCATTGCCGTGGAAACATCTCTTCAGTATTCAGCTGCTCCTGGTTTGTCTTGCGGTCGTTTAGGATGTGTAGTAGCAGGAACGCATCAGCTCATCTCTGGGTTTCACAGCTGGTTCTCACCATGACACCAGATCTGGCACATCAATCAGCGATATGCTTTATGTAATAGATACACACACACACAATACCTCACACGCATACACACACACTACCTCACACAGACACAAACACACAACATTCAGTATACACACATACGACACAACCACTCACACACATTCAGTCCACGCGCACATTCAGTAGAGACACACACAGTACACACACATACACACAATGCCACCATCACTTAAATACATAAACACCATCAAATTGTGTTATTATTTCTTTCATTTATTCAAAGAACGCATTACGAAAACACACAGAGACACAAAGCGCGCCGCAGCGAAACACCAGGAGATGACATTGAGCCCAAAGCGCTCTCTCTCCAGTAGAAACACCCAGCACTGTTTTAATGAGCCAGATTCAGTAGCGCTAATTGCAATCCTGTGACTGGAGACAAGAGTAACTGAGTTGCGAACGTGCCTCGGGGCTAATCGCACCATCACAGCCCTGAACGCTGCAACACTGGGAGCTGCTTGGTTTCTAACCGTTTTGCTCTGCCTCCAATGAGGAAGATGCTCCCTCTAATGAGGAAGATACTGCTCTTTTATAATGAAGATGCTGCCTCTACCTTTAAAGATGCTGCCTCCAATGATGAAGATGCTGCCTCTGATGATGAAGATGCTGCCTCTAACAAGGAAGATGCATCTAACGAAGAAGTACTCTTTCTCTTTCTCTCACTATGAGAGTCATGGGTCACGGTCACGTTCAGGGTCAGGGGTCAGGATCTAACACTAGCCCAAGGGGACGAGGCGAGCGTAGCACCGAGTGGAGGGCAGGGTCGATGTCCAGGCAGCAAAGCTTTGAATAGAGATGGGATTCCTTTTTTTAATCGTTTCCAGAAGGACCTACACACAGGAGTGAATACTAAGTTTGAATATGAGCCAATCGTAAGGCCATGTCTGACCTACTGATTGTGATTAACATAAGTACATAGGAAATCCTTGATTTCTCTCACAGAACTGATTCATCCCTCCAGTAATTAGGAGACGCTGGACTGCAAAAGGCTGGTGTTAAGCTTTTATGTTGCTACGCTACGCTGCACCTGACTGGCTCTGCTCTTTACACTGATTGGTGTTCTGTTTGACTAGCGACAGTTGGTCTGTGTTTCTAATTGATCTCCTGCCACGTGTTTCCCTGTCTGCTGACTCTATGTTTTCCTTTATGGGACAGTAAAGATTTCGGATAGAACTGAAGTCTCGTCACGTTAGCACATCGCTAAAACGTTGCCATGACGCCGGATCGTCAAACCGCGAGGCAGCGGAACGTTCGAGTCTGCTCCTCTCCCTTCGAACGCCGAAGAGGATTTGAAGATGTTTTTATTTTTATGGAGGGGAAAGGACCACATTAGTTATCAGTTAATGAGTTTTGCTTCCAGACCCACAACTTAAATTAAGGGATTTAATTACAAGCCCTCACTTTTGGTTTGCTGGTCTAGCCTTGGCCTCGGTTGACAGGATGAGTGCCCTCTTATACATCCCTATTGATCGCTACGTGTTGTCAGGGCTGTGGTCTCATCTAGGAAGTCCTGTGTTGTTCGTCCCTCTGCTGGGTAGAGCTCCTAACTGCTTAGTCCCCTGTTTATCGCACACTCTCATTTAACTTAACCCTTTAGCATGCAAGATCACCTCGGTTTCCCCCTTTTTAGCCCCTCCAGCTCCCCAGCCGTCCAGCCCAGAGCTCCCAGCCTCTCCAGCCCCCCCAGCCTAGCCCCTACAGCCCCCCCAGCCTAGCCCCTCCAGCCTAGCCCCTCCAGCCCCCCCAGCCTAGCCCCTCCAGCCCCCCCAGCCTAGCCCCTACAGCCCCCCCAGCCTAGCCCCTCCAGCCTAGCCCCTACAGCCCCCCCAGCCTAGCCCCTCCAGCCCCTCCAGCCCCCCCAGCCTAGCCCCTACAGCCCCCCCAGCCTAGCCCCTACAGCCCCCCCAGCCTAGCCCCTCCAGCCCCTCCAGCCCCCCCAGCCTAGCCCCTCCAGCCCCCCCAGCCTAGCCCCTCCAGCCCGGAGCTCCCAGCCCCCCCAGCCTAGCCCCTCCAGCCCCTCCAGCCTAGCCCCTCCAGCCCCTCCAGCCCCCCCAGCCCTCCAGCCCCCCCAGCCTAGCCCCTACAGCCCCCCCAGCCTAGCCCCTCCAGCCTAGCCCCTACAGCCCCCCCAGCCTAGCCCCTCCAGCCCCCCCAGCCTAGCCCCTACAGCCCCTACAGCCCCCCCAGCCTAGCCCCTCCAGCCTAGCCCCTACAGCCCCCCCAGCCTAGCCCCTCCAGCCCCTCCAGCCCCCCCAGCCTAGCCCCTACAGCCCCCCCAGCCTAGCCCCTACAGCCCCCCCAGCCTAGCCCCTCCAGCCCCTCCAGCCCCCCCAGCCTAGCCCCTCCAGCCCCCCCAGCCTAGCCCCTCCAGCCCCCCCAGCCTAGCCCCTCCAGCCCGGAGCTCCCAGCCCCCCCAGCCTAGCCCCTCCAGCCCCTCCAGCCCCCCCAGCCCTCCAGCCCCCCCAGCCTAGCCCCTCCAGCCCGGAGCTCCCAGCCCCACGCCCTCCAGGCTGGTCTCTCCTTGCCTCTCTCCAGAGACCCACAGCACGCAGAAGAACACAGCTCAGATACATGGTTTTACTCTGAGCTGCTCACTTCTTAAAGGTCATCTGTGGGGTCTGTCTGACTGCCTGTCTGTCCGCCTGCCTGTCTGTCTGTCAGTCAACCTTTCTGTATGCCTGTCTGTCTGTCTGTCTGTCTGTCAGTCAACCTGTCTGTATGCCTGTCTGTCTGTCTGTCTCAGTCAACCTGTCTGTATGCCTGTCTGTCTGTCTCATTTATCTGTAGGTCTGTCTGTCTCATTTATCTGTAGGTCTGTCTGTCTGTCTGTCAGTCAACCTGTCTGTATGCCTGTCTGTCTGTATGCCTGTCTGTCTGACTGTCTGTCAGCTTGTCTGGATGTTTCTCTGTCTGGCTGTCCATCTACCTGTCAGCCCCCCTTCCAGTGGGCTGGTGAGTGAAGTGGGAGGCGCCCTCTCTGGGGCTACCACAGTGCCTCTGCCTCTCTCCTGGGTCTTCCTGCAACCTACTTTCTCTTCTAACCTACTTAGACGCTTTTTAAAAGGGCCAGTCGGGGATCCCAGGAAAGCGACTCGCTTCTCTCCTCCTCCTACTCCTCCTCCTCTCCTCCTTTTCCTCCTCCTCCTCCTTTTCTCTCTGGGATGAAGGGAGAAGGAAGAAGATGGAAGCGGCTAGCAATTACTGTAAAGAAGTGGTGAGCTGAAATGTGGAGAAGAGGAGGAGAGGAAGAGGGGAGAGGAGAGAGAGGAGAGGAACGTGTGGAGAGGAAAGGAAAGAGTCAGAGGAGAGGAGAGGGGAGAGGTGTAAAGGACAGTGTGCCCACAGAGAGGGACCCAGGTAACAAGGCCACGACAAGTTCAATAATTGCTGTACAGTGTGTGATCACTAGCACATCATCATTAATCACTAGTCCAGCTTGTTCAGTGTGTACAGTGTGAGACCCAGCACTCCGGCTCGTCCAGGCCTGCAGATCGCATCCTCGCCCGCATCGTCCTCTGAAGGATTTTGCTGAGTCAGTAAAATCGCAAGCTGGTGACGTAACGCGCCGTGTTGACCATGACCTCAGGCCTCCCCCCTCTCATGAACGCCTGTACTTAGGCCGTGCGCACGCTGCGGAGTGACTGTGAGGTCATAATGCCTCCTGCGGAGCGACTGTGAGGTCATAATGCCTCCTGCGGAACTACTGTGAGGTCATAATGCCTCCTGCGGAACTACTGTGAGGTCATAATGCCTCCTGCGGAACTACTGTGAGGTCATAATGCCTCCTGGGGAGCACCTGTGAGGTCATAATGCCTCCTGGGTCCAGGGATGTGAAGTCTTACAGACAAACATCACGTCCCTTTGGGTTGAAGTATCTGCTGAATGACTCAAATGTTAAATGTCCCACAGTATCTGCCCTGTCTCGGTGGTGTGATCTCCCCTCTCAATTTGTACTTCCATAAACTGTATCTACTGCATCTACTGATTTTAGAGTTGTTTCTAGACTTGTAGATGAGGGGCCTGGGGGTTGAGGAGGGGCTGAGGGGGTGAGGGATGTGGAGGGTGAGGGGGATGTTGGTGTGATGGATGCAGGTTCTCCATCTTCCTTCCTGCAGCATGTTCCTGTTCAAGTAAGCAGGTGCAGGTATCTGCCATCTTCAGCCACCTCACATGCAGGTGAAAGCTGTTGTGAAGTGGGAGGAAGTGTTGCTAGTCACAGAAACGGAAGATCAGCGTGTCATATCCTGTCTTCTGGTCTTGGTAGATGTTCAACCTTGTCTGTGTGTCTGTCTAGTCAAATATGTGTCTGTGTCTTTACAGTGAGCGTGTGTCTACCCACTATTACAATGTTTGTATGTCAGTATCTGTCATGACAATTTCTGTGTGTGTTCAGATCAGCCATTAGGCTCCAGGCTGAACGACCATCTTTTCATTTCCTCTCATCGATGCAGCCCGTATCGGGCTCGCCGGCCGAGGTGCTAATTGTTTTCCGTTCTGTCGTGTTATTGGGGGGGAAACTGGGGCGTCATCGATCGCCGGGCTGCGATGGCGGGAGATTAAGTACTGAGACGAGAGAGGAACTCGCTGCTCACAGACAAGAAACAAATTGGTTACGAGTCCAATCGTCAGGAGCAATTATGGATTATGGTTGTTTGCCGTTGAGTTTCACAAGATCTTCACGTTGGCCTGTAAGAGTTCAGGAGACGCTCACTGGAGTTAGAGGAACTTCTGTTGTCATGCCGCGCAACACTGTGCAAAGCTAGATGTTGAGAAACCGTCCGATAATAAACGGATGTTACAGTGAATCGAAACTGACATTGTTTTGCAGAGTCTCTCTCTCTCCCTCTCTTTCTCTCTCCCTCTCTTTCTCCCTCTCTCATGTCGTCTTTTTCCCTCTTTTTCATTATTTCTCTCTATTTCGCTCTTCCCTCCCTCCCTCTTTCTCTTTTACATTTCAACGGAAGACCTCTGTCTTTTGATCTTCTTGTTTTCCCTTCCTGGATGCTAATTATACTTCAGCTAGCTGATTTAGCCCTGTGACAGTTTTCTGATGTGCTCAGATGAACCTTAATGAGGCAGACACAGTCAGGTTCCTGTGACCCCTACACCGGAACAAGATGGCCGACATTGAGAAAGAACCTGTATAACACGCAACCTGATGAGACGACACCAGTTTCTCCCTGCATAGCCACCCACACAAGCTGTTACAGCCTTCTGGGAAGAAACAGGCCTATGTTTTCGACTGTGGGTTTTTTAGTCGCGAGTAAAAAGTAAAGCGATGTGATTTGGAGGCGCTGGGATAGACGTCCCCAGCCCAGAGCAGATGCAGGCCGTGTGGACGACTGAAGAGGCCTGTCTTTTGCAGCTCTCTGGCTGACTGGAGACAACAGTCAGACATATTTCCTTCACACCCCCTGAATATCACGCTCCATTACTCTGGGTGATTACACCGCTGAAATTGTCAATGTCTGCAGTGTAACAGTATGACTTCCAATAAAACAGGAGCATTGTGTGTGTTTGTGCGTGGAGAGAACTGTGTGTGTGGAAAGAACAGTGTGTGTGTTTGTGGTGACAGAGAGCAGAGACAAACAATGAACTGTGATTTCCAGACACACCTCCCAGGACAATGAGAGGAATTACAAATGCATTAGGTGTTGTGGCGTTTTAATGTGACCATAAGTATCCGATTGCAACTCATGGTGAAGCAAATTTACCAAACTTAATAAACAAAGTTATTGCAGTGGTGAGATTGTGATTGAGTGATATTGCACTGTGGGTCTATTTGTGGTTGAGTGACCAGAGGTTTCAGACAGTACATCTCCATTAAAAAGCTTTCATCCTGTTGTGGGCACCGTGGAAATTCTTCAGTGTGGGAGACACTAATGACATGGTGCCACAGTTATTTTTGTTTTGTATTTGGACCGCTGCCCAAACTAATGAGTGCTAATGCAAGCCTGGGTGCTCTATAATAGAGTAACTGTTTATCTATTAACTTTTATATCCAATATTATCGGATAATGGTCTCCGGCCTGAATCCCTGTGCATCACCAGCAGTCTCTGAAGGAGGGGACCTGGAGGAGGGGACCTGGAGGAGGGGACTGAGAGGAGAGGAACTGGAGGAGAGGAACTGGAGGAGAGGAACTGCGAGGGTCTTGCTCCTCCAGTTTCTGTCTTCTTGTCCTCCTTTCTGAGGGTTCTCTCTCTCCCAGGGCAAGGGAGCGAGGTAGGGTCCTGTGCCCTGTCTACAGCTAGCTGCCCTAACTGCCCTGTCCTCCTAGCTAGCTGCCCCCGTCTCCTAGCTAGCTGCACCTGTCTCCTAGCTAGCTTCCCCTGTCTCCAGCTAGCTGCCCCTGTCTCCTAGCTAGCTGCCCCTGGTGCCCTGTTTCCCATGCTGCAATGAAGCTGGCGCTGGAAGCAGCAGGCTGTGTTTGAGCTCTCCTTCTGATTTATGATGTCTGTTCCCAGAGGTGGGGCAGTCCTGCTCCTCACCTTAATGACTGTAATAACACGGACCTCCTCTTTCTCTCTCTTTCTTACACCTTACTATTACTCTGTTCTTTTTAATCTTCATCATCCTCCTTCTCCGTACCTCCCTTTATCCTCCCTCCTCCCTCCCTCCTCCCTTCTCCCTCCCCCCTCCCTCCTCCCTCCTCCCTCCTCCCTCCTCCCTCCTCCCTCCCTCCTCCCTCCCTCCTCCCTCCCTCCTCCCTCCCTCCTCCTCCCTCCTCCATCCTCCCTCCCTCCTCCCTCCTCCCTCCCTCCTCCCTCCTTGCTCCTCCCTCCTCCCTCCCCCCTCCCCCCTCCCCCCTCCCCCCTCCTCCTCCCTCCTCCCTCCCTCCCCCCTCCTCCTCCCTCTCCCTCCCTCCTCCCTCCCCCCTCCCTCCTCCTTCCTCCCTCCCTCCCTCCCTCCCCCCTCCCTCGTCCTCCTCCCTCCTCCCTCTTTCCTCCCTCCTCCCTCCCTCCTCCCTTCTCCCTCCCCCCTCCCTCCTCCCTCCTCCCTCCTCCCTCCCTCCCTCCCCCCTCCCTCCTCCTCCCTCCCTTCTCCCTCCTCCACTCTCCACTCTCCCACTCTCCACTCTCCCTCCTCACTCAGTCTCCCTCTCTCTCGCTTCTCGCTCTCTTCCCTCTCTCTCTCTCTGTGGAACTCAGGGCAACAAATGATGTTGATGCACTGCTATCAGCTCCTTTGATTTATGATTTTCTCTCCAGACAAATATACAAGATAAATGTACTTATTCCCACCTCTTTTAAATCTTACTTCACTTTGAAAAAAGTTGTAATCCCTAAATAAACCTTCAGCCAATTTGAAATCGGTTTACCGTAACAGACTGAATGTTTGCTAAATGTTTAACATGTGCATTTAATCATTTCATTCAGTACATGGAAAAAAAACATTGAGGGAAATTATTTTTTTCTGGATCCGTATGGTCTAGCTGTTATACGATAATGCACACGCACACACAAACAGACATGGTAGACACACACACACATTGTCATTGAAGCCACACACACACACTCTCATAGACGCACACACACACAAACTGTCATGACACTAATCAGACTGCTGTAGGAGAGCTGGTATTCCGGCCGTGTCAGAGACCCACTCTCTAATGAAGACTGAACGAGGGAGGAATTGGAGGAATAAAACAAACTGGAATCATTTCCTCACCATCGATTTTTTCCTTCTTCTTCTCCCCCACCCCTTTTTCTTCTCTGCTTCTTCCTACCTCTTCCTCCTCTTCCTCCTACTCCTACTCCCTCCTCCTCTTCCTCCTCCCTCCTCCTCTTCCCTCTCCTCTTCCTCCTCTTCCTCCTCCTCCTACTCCTACTCCCTCCTCCTCTTCCTCCTCTTCCTCTTTCTCCTACTCCCTCCTCCTCTTACTCCTCTTTCTCCTACTCCCTCCTCCTCTTCCTCCTCTTCCTCTTCCTCTTTCTCCTACTCCCTCTTCCTCTTCCCTCTCCTCTTCCTCCTCCTCCCCTTTCCATTTCTCTGTGAAACTGTGGCAGCTGAAACACATTTTTAAAGGAAGCTTGTTCACGGACCAAATCACCCCACCGCTGTGAATCTTCAGAGCATCTTTTACAAACAGTGCAGTGGTTTACCTACGACAGAGATGTGTTTGTACTGTGGAGGTTTATTGTATGATGCCAAAATGCTCTGTTGTTCTAAATAGTCTGTGTATTTCTCTCTATTCAGTCTCTCTCTGCACATACAGTATACACTTTGTGTATATATTTATACTGTGTGCATGTATATAAACATATATTGAGAGATCGAGCTAGTAAAATACATGCTGTATGTCGCATAATCTGTACAAATATTATATCGTCTTTAATTCTGTTGTCGATTTACATACACAAACATACATACTGTATACATATAGTTATATTGCTGTAAATGTCTAAATACTGAAAAGTCTACGGCGTTGTAGATAACACAGCGTCAAGTCAATGCTAGATTTTACAGAAGTAATTAGCAATAGTCATCGTAAATCTAAAACACCTGTCGCCTGAACACGGTTGACTTGTTACGTTTCTCCCAATGAGCTTTCACTAAGCATGTTCAGCCTATTATGAGGGACTGGCTGGGCGCTTGATTAGTTTTAATCACCTGTCTGTAATGGCTGTCTCAGCGGCGTGTAGACAGTCCTTTTAGACGGTGTCTCTCTCCTGCAGCTGGGGGGGGGGGGGGGGGGGCTCTGCTGTCTAGGCTTTGTGTTGTGATGAATGGAAGCAAATGCACGTTTTAAGAAATCCACAGTCGGAAGAAAAGCAAAATGGCTGCTAAACTCTCTTGCTTTATCCTCTCTCTCTCCTCCACCACCACCATCATTTACTGTCTCTCTTTTGGGGGGATTGTGAGGAAAGTGGATCAAATCATTGGAGAGGAAGAGAAAGAAATGGCAGTTTAAATGACACAGCAGACAGAATGGATCTGTTTTCTCAGTGACACCGGAGGGAGGGAGGGAAGGAGGGAGGGAGGGAGGGAGGGAGGGAGGGAAGGAAGGAAGGAAGGAAGGAAGGAAGGAAGGAAGGAAGGAGGGAGGGAGGGAGGGAGGGAGGGAGGGAGGGAGGGAGGGAGGGAAAGACAGCTGAGAAAGAGAGAAAGTGTGTGTGCGTAGAGAGTGTGTGTGTTTAAAGTGTTTGTGTGAAGAGTGTGCATGGAGAGTGTGTGTGTGGAGGACCTCACAGGTTGAGTCTCTGATTGGTCCTGGTACCTCCTTAGTTGTGTAGTCACACTTCCCAGACCAGGAAAAGGAAGTACAGTCAAAAACAATCAACAAACAAAGAACATCGGTAAGAATTCAAAAGGTAATGATAGGAGCACCCCAGATGTATTCATATACAGAGCATCAAATGTAATACCTGAGAAGTTGGATTACATTATCAGTCTGAGAGCACCCCAGATGTATTCATATACAGAGCATCAAATGTAATACCTGAGAAGTTGGATTACATTATCAGTCTGAGAGATTGAGGGATGTTTTTACCTTGTCTTGTTTATTATTCTTAATTTGTTTCACTCTGTCTCTGTGTCTCTCCCTCTCTCCGTCTCTCCCTCTGTGTCTCTCCCTCTCTCTCTCTCCCTCTCTCTCTCCGTCTCTCCCTCTGTCTCTCTCTCCCTCCATCACTTTCTGTCTCTCCCTCTCTGTCTCTCTCCCTCCCTCTCTCTCTCTCTCTCTCTCTCTCTCTCTCTGTCTCTCTCCCTCCACCACTTTCTCTCTCTCTGTATCTCTCTCTGTCTCTCTCTCTGTCTCTCTCTGTCTCTTTGTTAAGCAGCTAAAAACATTGACACTGAAGGTTTCGTGAGGGAGTTTTGGTCCCCTGTCTGGCTGTCTGAAACAAATGATGGATGTTTATTGATCCTGATGTTCTCTCATGCTTCTCTGTCTTCATCCTCTCTGTGATTCACGCTCAGACCAGTGGCGTGTTGAGATGGTAGCGTTCTGCTTGATGGATTACACCTGAGTCTGTACTGCGTAAATCCTCGCTCTCCTCCTCACCCTCCTCCTCACCTCTCCTCCTCCTTCACACCCTTATTCTCTCCTTCTCCTCCTCCTCAGCCCTCCTCCTTCCCATGCATCTTGTTCTGTTCCAACCACTTGTCTTCTCATTACTTTTAGTAACTCGGAGACACTATAGGTCATGTCTGCCTTGCTGGGTTAGACTGAGAGCTAGCTTCTTGATGGCTAAACGCACACACACACACAGACACTGTCTCTCTGTCTTATGAACTGGATTCAACATGTGATTTTTCCTTTTTACTCTTTTCACCCTCCTATCTTTTCCCACTCTCCCCTCTTCTTACTCCCCTCATCGTTCCTCCCTCTCCCCTCCTCCCTCTCCCCTCCTCCCTCTCTCCTCCCTCTCTCCTCCCTCACTCCTCCCTCTACCCTCCCTCTCTCTAGCTATGGGGACATGGTCCCGAAGACGATAGCGGGGAAGATCTTTGGCTCCATCTGTTCTCTGAGCGGGGTGCTGGTAATCGCCCTGCCGGTGCCCGTCATCGTCTCCAACTTTAGCCGTATTTACCACCAGAACCAGAGAGCTGACAAACGCCGGGCGCAGAAGGTACAGGTGAACTCCTTTAACCCTTCGGTGACCTCCATCTGGCTGAGGAGGGGCGAGGGGTGTGTGTGTGTGTGTGTGTGTGTGTGTGTGTGTGTGTGTGTGTGTGTGTGTGTGTGTGAGGCGTGTAGGGGTGTGTGTGTGTGTGTGTGAGGTGTGTGTGTGTGAGGTGTGTAGAGGTGTGTGTTAAACCCTCGCCCCCCTGACCTCAACGGCTGCAGTTCTAACCTGGCATGCCCTGGACAAGTGAGAACGCACACATACACCAGACTGCCTGACTGACTCGCTGACTGACTGAGTGACTAGTTGAATTAATGCATGTCCTTGGCTTCACTGAAGCTCACTCAAAGTCAATACTGACTTAAGTTAATGATGACAGTTTAGATTCGATGACAGGTCAGTTTATTTTAACAAGCCTCACCTCACATCAAAGCCTCCTGGAAAGACGAGTGCTCTCTGCTCCTGCATGGGCAGCACATCTTCATCATCTGGAAGATGCTAGCCCTGCAGCACTGCCCTTTCTGTTAGCATCATGCTAGCACAGGCCATATTAGCACTGCCCTTTCTGTTAGCATCATGCTAGCACAGGCCATATTAGCATTGCCCTTTCTGTTAGCATCATGCTAGCACAGGCCATATTAGCACTGCCCTTTCTGTTAGCATCATGCTAGCACAGGCCATATTAGCACTGCCCTTTCTGTTAGCATCATGCTACCACAGGCCATATCAGCACTGCCCTTTCTGTTAGCATCATGCTAGCACAGGCCATATTAGCACTGCCCTTTCTGTTAGCTTCATGTTAGCACTGGCCCTTCAACGCTGACCGTGGTAGCTTTAACCACGTTAGCACTGGCCAAGTTAGCATTGACCATGTTAGCACTAGCATCCAAACTGATTCTTCAACACTGAGCATGTTAGCACTGGCTTTAACACCAACCAAGTTATCCCTGGCCCTGTTAGCACCAGCGTCCAACTCTTGTTAAATGAAATGAGAGTGTGCGATAAACTCGTGGCTAAGTAGTTAGAAGCTCTACCCAGCGGAGCGGAGGAACAACACGGGACTTCACGTCCTGGATGGTCTTACCCTAATGAGGCAGCCCTGATACCACGTAGCGATCAATAGGGTTAGGGTTAGCGATCAATAGGGATGTTTAAGAGGGCACTCATGCTGTCAGCCGAGGCCAAGGCCAGACCAGCGAACCTGAAGTGACGTCCTAAAAGGTTATACCCAAGAGAGCATGCCTGCCCCAGCTACTCTCTCTCTCTCTCTCTCTCTCTCTCTCTCTCTCTCTCTCTCTCTCTCTCTCTCTCTCTCTGTCTCTCTCTCTCCTGCAGTAATTAAATCCCTCTCCTGCTCACCTGGCTGGAGCTCGACCTAGCCTGAGGGAAAAAACACAGCCACCCCCCTCCCCTCCCTCCCCACCTTCCTACCTCCACACTCCCCTTCCCTCCCTCTACCTCCTTCCTCCCCTCAACCCTCAATTTTTCTGCTGTCCAACTGCGGACACTCTGGAGGAGAGAACATTTATCTAGTAATGACTCTCTCCCTGTGTGGAGTGTGGCGCTCCAGCTGTGCAGGGTGACCTCTATCAGCCAGACAGGAAGTCAGCAAAGCTGGAGGCCCTGTTGGGAGGGGCTGGAAGGAGGACCAGTGTCAGACTGGGACTGTTAACATCCCGGGACTTTGAAACAAAGAATGACCCTCGACCCCAGACTTTCCCAAACATGTTTTCTTTTTGTGCAGCCGTAACGTTCACCGGCCGTTCGGGAAATCTCCCGATTCTCCCGGAGGCTAGTCTGACCATGAGCGGTTTAAAGGTGAACACTAGGATGACGCTGTGCGTGAGGACTTAACATTTCAATTTCCATTCATTCGTTTCATTTTTCAATGCAGAAATAGGCAGGAAAGGCCTTGCGTTAGACAATGTGTTTGTTGACATCAGGATGTAGACACAGACCCCTGGGACACCTGCTGTCACACTGAGCTAGAGGTGCTGGGGGGGGATGACCCTGGTCCATTCTGAAGAGAGAGGAGAAGGGGAACAGACCCCCCCCTCCTGGGAGGAGGAAATAGGGGGAGAGAGAGACATGAAGAAAGAGAGAGACACACAGAACAGGGAGGGGAGGGGGAGAGAGAGACATGAAGAAAGAGAGAGACACACAGAACAGGGAGGGGAGGGGGAGAGTGAGACATGAAGAAAGAGAGAGACACACAGAACAGGGAGGGGAGGGGGAGAGTGAGACATGAAGAAAGAGAGAGACACAGAACAGGGAGGGGAGGGGGAGAGTGAGACATGAAGAAAGAGAGAGACACACAGAACAGGGAGGGGAGGGGGAGAGTGAGACATGAAGAAAGAGAGAGACACACAGAACAGGGAGGGGAGGGGGAGAGACAGAGATGACTAAGTAAAAATGAGATGGGGAGTGTAGGTTGTCTCACCACCTCCCCCCTCCCTCCTATCCCCCATCCCCTCCCTTCTCCCCCCTCCCTCCTCTCCCCTATCCCCTCCCTCCTTTCCCTCCTTCCTCTCCTCTCCCTCCTCTCCCCTATCCTCTCTCCCCTCCCTCCTCTCCCCTACCTCCTCTCCCCTCTCTCCTATCCCCCACCCCCTCCCTGCCCCTGCTCTGTCCTCTTGGTTATTCACCTGGAAAGGACATCACTCAGTACAGACCTCCCAGCATGCCATGTCCCAGCTGAAGTTTCACACCAGACCACACCAGACCACACCAGACCACACCAGACCACACCAGACCACACCACACCAGACCAGACCAGACCACACCAGACCAAACCACAACAGACCACAACAGACCAGAACCAACTAGACCAGACCACACCAAACAACACTAAACCGCACCAGACCAAAGTTCAGGCAGACAAATACAGAGGTGGTTTGGGTTCTGACACCAATCAGAGGGTGTTATTTTTTGGGGAGCAGGAAGGGAGCGGAGCGGGCACTAATGGAGATGGGGTGAAGTGAAGCAGCCACCCAGACATGGTGCAGCGCTAGCTGGAGAAAGAGAGGGAGGAGAGAGGGAGGGAGGGAGACATGGGGGAGGGAGGGAGAGAGGAACGGAGGGCCGTGAAGTAAAGAGGGGGGAGAACAGTGGGAGACAGAAAGATAGAGATAAACATAGGAGAGAGAGAAGGAGGGAGAGATTTTTTTTTCGTAATTTTCTCTTTCTCTTGGTCTCTCGAGTCTCTCTTTCACTCCCTCTTTCACTCTCCCTCTTTCACTCTCTCTGTTTCACTCTCCCTCTTTCACTCTCTCTGTTTCACTCTCTCTCTTTCACTCTCTCTCTTTTAATCTCTCTTTCCCTCCCTAGTTCACACTCTCACAAACATTTATCAGCATCTTTCACATCTGCAGAGTGTGTGAATGTCAGCCTCTCCTCCAGCTGAGATATTCTATTACATTTACCCCGAGCCCACCGGGCCCCTGTGTCTGTGTCTGGATCTCCACCCCGTCTCTCAACCAGCAATCACAGCGCAAGGTTAAAGACATTACTCTCACCTTGGACCACTGAAAAGCACTTTAGACTGGAGCTCCTCACTGGTGGTCCACTCCTCTTCCTCCAATATCCTCCACAATCATTTAAATGTATTCTTTACATTCAGACAACACTCTGAGGGGATGTTGAGAGAGGAGGTTAAAGCACTCGGTGGCCGGATACGTACAGTCCAAACACTGACTGACTAGATGAGCAACTAACTAACTAGATACTGTGAATACGTACTTAACTAGCTACTGTTACTAGGCTAACTAACTACATAGCCAAAGTAACTTAGATAAGTAACTAATCTGACAGCACTATTCATCACTGCATCGACACAATTTACGTTAAGAGCAGTTCGATAGTTGTAGATTTACAGCACTTCTCTCGTTTTCTCCCTCTCTGTCTTTCTCTCTCTTTCTCTCTCTCTCTGTCTCTTTCTCTCCCCATCAAATTCTCATTTAGTCTCCTTTTTCTAATTGCTTTCTAGTTGATTGTGTTAGTCCCTGATACTCTCGTCATGGCCCTCACAGGAAACATCAACCATGCTCTCATCACTCACAAGTCCAACAACGACACGAATGTCAAACTCAAGTAGGCCCAGATGCTTAAGCCCAGAGTCGGCTCCTTTAATGGTAATACCAAATTCATGCAAATGAAGGTCAAGGCAGTCAAAGCTACTATGTATATATTATGTTATTAATATTCCATTAAGTTGTAGGAGCATCCTAACTTGGAAACTGAGCGTAGGAGAGAGGAGAGAACAGAACGCTTTGGGTGTAAGAGGTTAAAGAAGGAGGGAGGGAAGTAACGAGGTAACAACCGATAAGGCAGCACCCTCTCGCCATTAGAAGAGGCGTTACTCATCTCTCTCTCTCTGTCTCTGTACATTATCTTCTCTCTCTCTCTCTCTCTCTCTCGCTCTCTCTCTCTCTCTGTCTCTCTATCTCTGTACATTCTCTCTCTCTCATCTCTCTCTCATCTTATCTCTCTTTCTTTGTCTCTGTACATTTTCTCTCTTTACTCTCTCTCTCCCTCTCCATCTCATCTCAGTCTGACCTTTGACCTTCTGCACACACAGAAAGCCCGGCTGGCCAGGATAAGAATAGCCAAGACGGGCAGCTCCAACGCCTATCTGCAGACCAAGAGGAACGGCCTTTTCAACGAGCAGCTGGAGCTCACGGTATGAGGACCCCTGACCCCGACCCCTGACCCAGCCCTGACAGGCTACAGCGTGATCATAAAGTATACCGTTTGTGTCATCAACAAGTCCTGAATCATGGCTGGTCACAGGGAGGGAAGAAGGAAGGTGATAAGGACGTAGAGAAGAAAGGGAAAGGAGGTTGTGTGAACACTGTCACAGGTTTGATTGACAGCTCATGTTGAATGCTATGCTGTCCAATAGGAACAGGAGGCGGGGAGCGAGGAAGGTCGCTCTCTGTTGGTCAGTCTGTGCAGGTGCAGCGATTCAGGCCGCAGGGTGAATGACCCCCTTACTTCCTCTTTCTCACCTCAGGGAGAAAAGAAACAGAAAGAACAAATGTCATCAGAGACAGGGACAGAAAAACACACTTTCAGAGTCGCTTGTCACATGATGAGACTCTAGGACGTTTCCTAGTCTGGAGATGGATGTGAAGTGATCATTTTTACGTATGTCCTCGTTTGTTAGATGAACCTGTACTGCCGTTTGCGTCCATGCTGCCAGGCCAGGCGGTAGCAGTGTGGCTGTGACCCTGGAGGGAGGGTGGAGGGAGGGAGGAGGAAGGGAGGATGGAGGGAGGGTGGAGGGAGGGAGGGTGGAGGGAAGGAGGATGGAGGGAGGGTGGAGGCAGGGAGGGAGGGTGGAGGGAGGGTGGAGGGAGGGTGGAGGGAGGGAGGGTGGAGGGAAGGAGGATGGAGGGAGGGTGGAGGCAGGGAGGGAGGGTGGAGGGAGGATGGAGGGAGGGTGGAGGGAGGGCGGAGGGAGGGTTGAGGGAAGGAGGATGGAGGGAGGGTGGAGGGAGGGAGGATGGAGGGAGGAGGGTGGAGGGAGGGTGGATGGAGGATGGAGGGAGGGTGGAGGAAGGGAGGATGGAGGGAGGGTGGAGGGAGGGAGGGAGGGTGGAGGGAGGGAGGATGGAGGGAGGGTGGAGCAGGTTGAACTATTTTCTGCTCTCTCTCCTTTATAATCCCTTTTTTTCTCTGGTGTTCTCTCTGTCTCCTGTTCTCACTCTCCGTTCCTGTTTTTCTCTCGTTCTCTCTCTCTTGTTCTCCCTTCTCTCCTGTTCAATCTCCTGCTCTTTCTCTTTTTCTTGGTCTCTCCTTTTCGCTCTCTCTTCGCTTCTGTTCTCTTTCTCTCTGTTCCCTCTCTCTCCTTCTCTCTCTCCTGCTCTCTCTCCTTCTCTGTTTCTCTTTCTCTCTCCTTTTCCCTCTCTCTCCCCTCCCTCTCTCTCCTTCCTTCATGTTCTCGTCTGTCATACACTGACGATGGCTTAGGCCGAAACGCGTCTGTCATCCTAATAAACTGGTCAAAAGAAGTTAGTAGTCTTTTATCACTCGCACCCGAAATCGCCTTTTATTTATTATGGAAGCAGAGGGCGCCTATCCTTAGAAACACTCGTCTGTCATGCGTCTGTGCGAGGAGGAGCCTGGCCAGATTCACTCCCATGTGAGGAGGTTCTCACAGCTAATGAATCATTAGTCATCGTTTGAAATGGCCTGAAAACAGCAACCACAATCTGCCTCTCTCTGGGGCTGCCTCGCTCTGCCTCGCTCTGCCGTCCAATCACGTGTTAGACGCTCGTAGGGCCGAACGGCCCCACCGCTCATTAACCCTGCTGTCAGAGACGTTTACCGCAGGGCCAGTAGATCAAAGACCCTCTGTGTGGTTCTCATTACTGGGTTGTAGTTTCGAAACTGAAAATTCCAAACTATTCCCACGTTCATGTTAGCGAACAGTTTTTGCGGCCGGTTAGCGGCTGCTCTGACTGAAATTCCCAGACGTCTGCCAGCTTCTGGCTGTGGTCCAGAGAAGGAGCGTGTGAGCGTTGGCGGTGACAGGTTCTTCACGGATCCTCTGGTTAGGGTGGCTTTATCAAATTATAACCGTCACAGCCGTCAATCAGACAACTAGCCTGTCAGTCAGCAAGTTAGTCATCTAGATCCAGAAGAAAGGTTTAGATCCGCAGGTTCAGACTCATGTTCTCATGCAGAGATGGCAAAAGTACACACATGCTTCACTCAAGTAGAAATACAGATACTCAGGTTTTAAAAGTGACACATCACATGACTACACTTTTTCACTCAAGTTAAAGGAAATAAGTGTGGGCTCTGACCTGTACTTACGTAAAAAGTAGCCATTACTACTACATTACTGCGTAGTAAAAACAGTGTAAAAACTGTGTAACACTAATTACAACATAACAGTGTAACAAAAGTGTAATAACAACATAATAACAATGTAACAACAGTATAATACATTTGTAAAAAGTATAATAACAATACAAATAACAGTATAATAATTCTCCAGTTGTTGACATAGAATCAACAAAACAAAATCTCTTCTACTGTTGATGATCGTGTTTTTGTTTAGATTTTCCCAAAATTGGCTTGTTAGATAACCAGCAGGAAGTTGTTATGTATGTATGTGTATATGTATGTGTTATATTTACTGTTTGTCAGCTAGTCTGTTTGCTAGGTTGTTCAATTGTTACATTAGTTTGAGTAGTTTGCTGGGACAAAAGGTCTTCTGGAAATATCTCCAATTTCTGTTGGTAGATCAAAGCCTGCTGAATTGGAAAGAAAAAACAATTTTCTTTGACTTCACGAGTCACTCGTGATGACTTCAATGATGCATAAAAGAAGTGTAACGATTATTTTCCTGTTATTATTTTCCTGTCTCCTCCTTCCTTCCATTCGTCTGAAACAGCCACCTTGCAAGCAAAACCATTTTCTGGAGGTATTTAAGCAACTGCCACATACAAACATGTTTATATTCTGTAAGCAAACCGTCCCAAGCAGGAAGTCTAATTTAAACGTATTTAAATGGGAGCTTCAGTTATTTTCACAATGTTTTCTTTCTTATCTTTTTGTCTTTTTCAAGACAATTGGGAGTGTACTTAAAATTTACACATTTTTTATATTCAGTTCCTTATTCACATCTTTAATATATGTAAGTATTTTTTTTATTTTGCTATGTAAAGAAAGGGCCTTGCCTTGCCTTAAACATCATAAGTTTCCTTTAGTAAAAAATGCTTTCACTTGGGACCTCATTTCTGTCAGGCTGTGTGACACTAGGCTAAGTCACATGCTTTTTGATTGTACTGGGGCTGAAAAAAAACACAAAATAACTAGATAATTGACAACAGATCACCCCTGTGACTATTAACATACGTGTTTTACATATGTGCATCTTTATGTGTGTGTATGCCTGCATACTTGTGTGTGTATGTGTTTACGTGTGTTTGTGCTTGTACACGCAAACGTGTGTGTGTGTTTGCACGTGTCTATATGTATGTATGTATGTGTGTCTGCCTGTGTTTCTGCCTGCCTGCCTGTGTGTGTGTGTGTGTGTGTGTGTGTGTGTGTGTGTGTGTGTGTGTGTCTGTCTGTATGTGTGTGTGTGTCTGTGTGTGTGTCTGTCTGTGTGTGTGTGTGTGTCAGGACTCAGGCCAGGAGGACAACCAGAAGCTGAACCAGACGTCGTCGTGGCTCGAGAGCCAGCACCACCTGCTGCTGTGTCTGGAGAAGACCACGGTGAGTCTAGGCCTCTGCTCACTCTAAACACACGCTGCACAGAATCAGAAGGTCAAGATGGATATTACAGCAGGTGCTGTTACTACGGTAACCATGTATCGTGTATGATGATGTGTTATATGGGCATCAATGCACTGTACTATTGAGATGATTCAAATACAAACATGTTTTCACTGCTGACCCCACCCTCCCCCTCCCCTCCCTCCACATCTCCAGGCTCATGAGTTTGTGGACGAACAAGCGTACGAGCAGAACTTCCTGGAGACCGCGCTCCAGAGCTACCCCCCCCGCCTCGCGGAGCCCCTCCCTCTCCAGCCAGGAGAGCACCTGCTGCTCCCACAGGAGGAGCAAGAGGGCGCTGCCCAACGCCTCCCCCTCGCCCTCCCTGGCCCTGCAGGTCACCCCCCAGGCCCCCCTCCAGGAGCTGAGTGCCAGCCACATCCAGCAGAGAGGAGAGCAGCAGCTCCACTCCTCCAGGTCAGCCTCACAGAGCCAGGACATTTACATTTTACATTTAGTCATTTGGCAGACGCTCTTATCCAGAGCGACTTACAGTAAGTACAGAGACATTCCCCCTGAGGCAAGTAGAGTGAAGTGCCTTGCCCAAGGACACAACATCATGTGGCGCGGCGGGGAATCGATCCGGCAACCTTCTGATTACTAGCCCGACTCCCTCACCGCTCAGCCATCTGACCCCCCCCCCCCCCCTGCACCACTGTGGTGGTGCTCACGCGTGCAGTTCTCAAAGCAGCCATTAGAGTGCGCTGTAGTGTTGTTGTTGTTTATATGTGGTTCTGTTGCGACAAGTGTGGAGGCCCGAGTGAAGGTTTTCTTCTTCTCTGTTTAGATCTCTGGTTGTCGTGCGTACAGTTCACAGAGTGCACGCACGCTGAAGTTAGTTTTTGCTATTTAAAGACTTTAATAGATTTTCTCCTGCTCTCTCTTTTTCGGTCTCTCCTCCCTCCATCCTCAGTCGTTCCAGCCTCAACATGAAGCCAGGGGAAGTGGGCAGGATCAACTGCAAGGGAGGTCAGATCACCACGGCGATCATAAGCATCCCCACCCCCACCGCCCTGACCCCAGATGGAGACGGTCTCCACGGGCCCGCCCAGCGCCAGCCCCCCCGCCCCGCCCCCAGCCCCCCCCCGCCCCCCTGGAGCCCCCCAGCCCCCCAGCATCCAGACCACCAGCTCCAACATCGTCAAAGTGTCCGCTCTGTGAATGACTGACTGACTGACTGGCTGATTACCTCACTGGATGTGACTGGCTGTCTGATTGACTGACTGGCTGGAAGGCTGGTTAACTGGCTGGATGACTGGCTGGCTGGAAGGCTGGTTAACTGGCTGGATGACTGGCTGGCTGGCAGGATGATTGTTGTGAGCAGCAGACCAGAAGGAGAACCTGCTCTGATTTGAAGAACTCTTGACTGTCCCTGGCTGTGTGAATAGGACTTCACTTCCTGTTGACAATTAGGTTAGGAAGCACTTCCTGTTAGCAACCTATTAGGAAGCACTTCAATAGGATGATCCTCGAACGCGAGTTCAGGCCAGCAGAAGTGCATCATGGGAACAAGGAAGTGACACTGTGGATGTAGACGTTGTGTACTGTTTCCTGTAGACTTGGTCACGGCGTGGATATAACTCTGGAGAGGGGATGGAAGTGGACTATCTAGCTTGACGTCACTTTGTGGTTCTAATTTGTGTTATGTGTTGTTTGTCTTAAATAGTTATTACACGGTATTGATTCGATTTGGGAATTTTAGTTTTTTGACATCTGAACTTGTGTGTGTGTGTGTTAATGAGGTTTATGTAGGCTTGATGTTTTGGATCCCAATGGTTCCTTCACTTTTGTTCCCAACCTTCATAGAGTGTTGAACCACTATCGCCTGACTTTTTCCCCCTCGTATTTCTTTCTACCTATTCTCCCTCTTCTCTCTCTCCTTCTCGTTATTGTTCCCCCCTCCTCTCTTCCCTCCCTCTTCTCCTCCCACCTTCTATCCCTCCCTTGTATCTCTGTCCCCTCTCCTCTTCCTCTCACCCCCACTTTCTCCACCCCCACACTCTCTCTCCCTCTCATCTTCCTCTCTCTCCCTCCCCCTCTGTCTCTCTCTCTCTCCCTCTCGCTCTCTCTCTCCTTCTCTATTGATCGGCTCCTACTTAGTCAAGGTCCGTAGCTTGTGACTCCAAAGTGTTCAGTACAACAATAACAACAAAAGAACGTAGTTTTTAAATGTAAATTATTCATTTTTATCTGTATGTTTCAATATGATATATTTTGCGTTGGCTTTTATGTTTAGTGTGTGTTCGACCAGGTATTAAATAGAGCTGAGGTTGTTTTGAAAAGGATGCGATGAACCTGTGCTCAAATGTAACTGTGGATGTCTAACCTGTCATGTGACACATCACATAATATTTAATATCACATGGCAGCTCTCGTCGCACGACATATATCACATGACGTATCATGTCACATGACATATCACGTGACATTTCACAACCCATGAGGTATGAGCAGGACAATGTTAGCCAAGATTCTCTCAACACACCTGGTTTGTTCTTAAGAAACGACTAGTCGTTTTTAAAGACTGCTACTGGTCCACTTGGTTTACGTGATACTGAGATGCCATTTTTACACTCACTGAAATAACTGTAAGTATGAGAGGAAAGTTTGTTTCATCTCTCACTCTGCACAACGGGTGCTGTGGCATTAGTTTCATGGTACCAGGTGAATCATATCAAGTGCACCCCTCATATTTCACAAAGCTGCTCCCTCACATTGGGCCAGGTCACAAACTGTCTCCTGGTTTTTTTCTAAGACCAGTACTTTTGTTCTGACACACACCAGGACACAGATACTCCATCCAACTCGGTCTCACTGTCACCTTTGCCCCTTAACCCTGCAGCTTCCTGTCCAGGGTGCCCTAACTTCCTCCCAGCTGTGAACTGGACCTAGGCTCCATAAAGGTGATAGGTCACCCAGAGCAAGCCCTCTCTCCTCCCAAGCAAAAGGGCAGTAACTGGCTGGGCAGAAATCGGATCAAAATTAAAGAATTATTGTTGCTTTGAATACTTGACATGGTTGAATCTCATGTCTCAATAGGTTTGTGTTCATGAGAAAAAAATGAGGTGCTCTTTTCTTAAAGAGCACTTACTGTCCTTTGGCTTGGGAGGGCAGCCTAGCAATCTAGGATGTGTCTTTGTAAGGTATTTATTTAGCACACGCAATGTGCAGAGGGAGAATTTAGCCTGCAACCTTTTGATTTACAGCCAAATGCTCTAACCACCGAGCTGCTCATCCCATTCCTCCTCCTGCGTTGTGGGATACCATGGGGCAGCTGGTTCTACGCACTTCCTTCAAGTGGGGGTTGAAAACGGTCACTTCCTGTGCTCTATGTGTTTATTTGTTTGACTTTGTCCCTGTTGACTTTCACCTTCTTGTTCTTTGTAATCTAGCTTTTGCGTCCGCGATGTGTATTATGTCATGTGGATGTTTCTGTTTGCTGTCTGGTGTCATTTCCTGTGGCGTGTAAAGAGATAAAGACAGTAGAAACAGCTGGCCTGCTTTTCCTTCAGGGGCTGATGCAGACCTTTACAGTGTGAATGAGAATCATTTCCTCACACAAACACACACACACACACAGAAAAACATGCTGCACATGCACCTGTGCGTGTGTCGTTACTGAGAGATAAATAACCGTCTCTTCTTCAGATTGAATCTGGTAAAAACACTGACAATCATGGAAGGGGTTGGTCAAGGATGAAAGTGAATATTCAAAAGCATTCCATTATAATGAGTTTGATACACACAGCAACCAAAGCAAAGCTTTAATATGCAGTAATCTTATAAATACGCAGTTAAAAATACATAATAGTGCAGTTATACATTCAATAGCACACAACATAGTTAAAATATAAATAACATATAAATGTGCAGCTTCAATGATAAATAATTGATATGAATATGCAGTTCAAGCTTGGATCAAAAGGAATGCTAACAAGTCTGGCTAAGAGCTTTCTGACACAGCTGAATCCAGCAGTGATGGAACTAAAACTGGGATGAACAGTGACTAGGCTTGTCTGTCACGCACTAGCAACCAAGACCTTAAATACCCTTTTGAGCTGTGATGTTCTCTCTGTTTCTGTCCCTCTCTCTCTCTTTGTCTCCCTTTTTGTCTTTCTCACACTCACACACACACACAAACACGCACACACTCTTTCTAACACACACAAACACACTCACACACAGACACACACTCTTTGTGACTCAGACACACACACACTTTCTGACACAGACATTCATCAACACCTCCTTTGTGACTCACAGTGTCGTGCGCTCTGCTGACATTCATTCTTCAGATGATACTGCTGGTGGTCACGGAGGACTGAGTGTGTGTGTGTGTGTGCATGGTGTATGTGTGTAAGAGTGTGTGTGTGTGCGTGTGTGTGTGTGTGTGTGTGTAAGAGTGTGTGTGTGTGTGTGTGTGTGTGCATCTGTGAAACTTGTCTAAGGTAACATTCCTAGGCTCAAAAACGTAACAGTGCAGTTACATGCATCCACCTATAGGTGTCAGTGTGGCTACATTTGCCGCTTAAGCAAAAAGAAGTGCTTGCAAGCAGGTAAGGTCCTAAATAACACCAGATATAGGTCAACACACACAGTCCACACACACACACAAACGCACTCACACACAAAAACACACACACAACAAACCATGAACACACACATTCTACCAGGTATTAAAACACTCTTGGCCTCTGTTATGCTAAATAATAGTGTCAGCTTAAAGGATAACAGCTTCAACATTCAAAACCCCAAACATTGTTCAAACCTCCTGCACTGATCTATAATCTCCTGAACTGAAGTGGAGAACTTCTCTGAGCTCCGTGTTGCTCCTCAGGGGCCAGATCGCTCCCTTCAATTCACATGACTTCCTGATTCCTCACTGATTGGATGAGTTGCCCAGTGCACCAATCAGGAGGCAGTGGCTGTACCGTGCTTCCTGGTCCGACCCGATTGGAGGATCGAACCAGCAAGGGCGCTGGGAAGGAGGGAGGGAGAGAGACTGAAGATAAAGATTTAAGGAGGGAAGAAGGGATGGCCTAGCAAACCTAGAGATCCTTTTTGATCTGACCGTTCCTGCCCATGGGAGATCTTCACCTTTGATGTGTGTCTGAACGGATTCACCAAGCAGGCGTACGAGGGGAGGTTTTGAACCTGGGACGTCTTGATCAGAGAGCAGACAAATGCCCTAACCACTGAGCAATACCTATCTCCTTTGATCTTGGATTCCTTCTGCTAGACTGATGACTAAATCACTTAGAAGACGTGCTACACACCAAGCAACAGACAGGATGTGAGTAATACAAGATCAAGGATCAGCTGTGCCTAAGATCTAACCGTATTTCAATAATCGGGTAGTGAAGGACGAGTCAGTATTTACCAGCAACATAACCACATCTCAGCTACCAGACACAGTGTAAAGTAACCACATCTCAGCTACCAGACACAGTGAACATGTTTCTCAACTACAATACTACATAGTACAGTGCAGCAAAAACACCATCAACAACAGCAGCTGCTTTATAAATACATTACATTAACAACACACAGCCTAATAAAGACATGTACAGTAACAGATGCATTATTAATAAAGACATGAGCAGAACTGCATTCTGTCCTGATCCCAGACTGGTGTAGTCTGTTCCCGGGTGACGGATGGGAAACAGTTGGTTCTGTGTGTGTGTGTGTGTGTGAGTGTGTGTGTGTGGTCTGGTCAGTAGACGTTTCCTCAGGCCACTGTAGTCATGACGACAGCTGAAGGGAAGTGGGCCCAGGCAGCTGCAGGTTGGAGGTCAAAGGTCACAGGTGGAGCAAGATTCCCTCCACCAGCCTCCAGACAACTGGACATTACTTACTAATATGAACGTGTCATCACTTTCTCCCTCTCTTTTCTCCTTGTCTTCTTTTTAAATATCTTACTCTCTATCTCCCTTTCCCTGTCTTCTCTCTCTTTCCACCTCTCTCTCAATATTTCCCTCTCGACCTCTCTCATTCTTTCTCCCTCCTTCTCCTTCTTTCTACTTCTCCCTCCTCTCCATCTCTCTCTAAAAATAGTTATACAGCAGAGAATATGGGGGGAGGCGGGAGGGAATGGAGAATAAGGGGGAGACAGGAAGGGGGAGGAATCTCTCTCCCTCTCCTTCTTCTCTCACAACAAAAGCCTGCTGCTCAGGTGCTTCCTGTCCTGACCTCACTTCGGCTGCGTTTCAACACTCTCACGATGCCTGTCCTGACCTCACTTCGGCTGTGTTTCAACACTCTCACAATGCCTGTCCTGACCTCACTTCGGCTGCGTTTCAACACTCTCACGATGCCTGTCCTGACCTCACTTCGGCTGTGTTTCAACACTCTCACAATGCCTGTCCTGACCTCACTTCGGCTGCGTTTCAACACTCTCACAATGCCTGTCCTGACCTCACTTCGGCTGCGTTTCAACACTCTCACAATGCCTGTCCTGACCTCACTTCGGCTGTGTTTCAACACTCTCACAATGCCTGTCCTGACCTCACTTCGGCTGCGTTTCAACACTCTCACAATGCCTGTCCTGACCTCACTTCGGCTGTGTCTCAACACTCTCACGATGCCTGTCCTGACCTCACTTCGCCTGTGTCTCAACACTCTCACAATGCCTGACCTCACTTTGGCTGTGTCTCAACACTCTCACAATGCCTGTCCTGACCTTACTTCGGCTGCGTTTTAACACTCTCACAATGGCTTCTTCCTTCCTCCCTTATTTCTTTGCTACCTTGCTCTCTAAATCAAGCAGCGTTTGGCTGGTCACATGATGTTCCCTACCACACAGTTACACCAATCTAGACCATCCAGATCATGGAACACACACGCAAACAACCCCACTTCCACACAGTAACACACGCACACACTCACTCACAGTCACATACACACACACACACACACACACACACAAACAAACACACACACACAAACAAGTTCGGGGCACATGGCTTTTGCTGACCCTTTGAAAACAAATCAAAATTAATCTTAGATCTAATCTTTGTTCACTGTTGCTCTGACATTACCATTGAGAGAGTAATCGTTGATTTAATTGGCTAAATTGTTGGCCTACAACAATGACTCGCTGTAACTTAATCTTAGAAAAGGTCCAGAGACATGAATATTTCATTTCAGTTCAAACAGGGTATACAGTGGGCAAGGCTAGGTTCAGAGAGCAGTTCATTGGACGAAATTGAGTGTTCAGCGTAAGCGCTTTCACTGAATGGGGAAAACCCCCACATGCACACTGAGTAGCGAGGAAGAGTGACAAGTCACGTTACTGACTTCCTACCGTGCAGACCACAGAAATCACAATTTGGAATTCTTTAAAATCTTTGAAAACATTTTGGGGGGATGAAGCGGTAAAGAGAAGAGTTGAAATCTTGCGTCGAGATTTCGTGTCGTAAGAGACGCGCGCATTCCAGAACAAGATCCGCGAGTTTTTTCTCTCTCAAACCGTCATATCACAATAAAAGGGATGTGTTCCGTTTGACAATTTAATGGCAAGTGGGATCATTTAGGTTTTTTTGAACGACAAACACGTTTTAACAGTGAACAACTAGACTGACTGCTTTAATTGAAAGAGGAGATGGAGCGACCTCATCTCTCCAAATCAGAGCGCAAGAATATGGATACTTGCTTGAGACGATTGAAGCAGGAATTGGTATGTGTTTTTATCATTATGATTATTAACTTTAGACCAATGTAACAGTAACGTAACGTGTGTAGATTTTGTAAACTGTATGGGCTTACGTGCATGCATCCGATGATCCAGTCGACTGCACGTTTTTGGGAAACTTGAGCTTGATCTGGAGCAGACAAAGAAGTAGACATATATAAAATAATATTATAGAAATACAGATATTTCCCCGTCATTGCTTTACGTCGAAGGTACACAACAGTAGACACATTTCACATCAGCGAATTCACTAATAACACGAACGTGATAACCCACTGTCTTCGATATGAATAGAAACGATTGAATAGTATTAATTGTCTGAATTAATATGTATAAATGACAGTTATTTTACACAAATAATGGTTATATTCTAATCGCTAAGCATGGAAGTGCTTCCTCGCATACCCCACCCCCACCCGCACATCTGTGACAGATGTTCATTTAAGCTTAATGGCTCAAACTAAAGACCGTTTTCTTTTATCTCTCATGGCAAGTCTTGTCTTTTGGTGTGTGTGTGTGGGGGGGGGGGGGGGGGGGGCTTTTCCGAACAGTGCAGCATTTTATGGACTCTATTTTGGACTTTATCAATAATTCTGGATGTTGGTTTAAAGTTCTCCATAGTCTCCAGGAATCAATCTAACCACTCCTTATAAAAAGAGCAGTCTAATGCCTTTAGGTTTATTGGTCTCTCGTTCTCAATGTTTTTTAATTCAGCTTCCTGTCCTAACGGTTTAGGATTGACAATAACAAACAGAGAGATCCAGAGTTGGTCTCCACGTTTGAAATGTTCGAACACAATCCTACATGGAGCTTCGCTGTCACATCCTAATCTTTTGGCAGCTGGCCGAACCGTGTTCAATGACTGCCGCAGATTCTTCTGGAACAATCTTCAAAGGCACGTTCGTTCACCCGTCGCTACGGGGGCTATGCAACATGAGGACTGCTGGTTGTGGGCTGGGCTGTCTCCGCCAAATTAGCTTCGCGTCTGTCGGTTGGCACGGGTTACCAGGTACGGCCGTGGAGGGGCTGCATGGTGTTGTCGTTTTGCCATCTATATAAAAAGAAGCGTCTGAGAGCTGAGAAACATCCAGAGAGCAGATGCCTCTTTCTTTCTGCTTCCCTCTTTCTTTCTCTCTTTCTTTCTCTCACTGCTACCTCTCCCTCTCTCTCTTCTCCCTCTTATTTCCCCCATCTTCTATTTCTCTTTCTCTACCTCTTTTTCACCCCCTTTCTTCCACTCTTTCTAATTCTTTCCCCCTCTCTTTCTACTTGTTTCTGTCTCTTTTTACCTCCCTCTCTGTCTCTCCCCCTCTTCCTAGCTCTCACCCCCCAACCCACGTTAGACCTGCCATGTGGAGCCCAATCTGTTGGGTTCAGCGTTGCCAACGCAGTCACACGTCCCCTAACCTTGCGTCTTGAGTCTTCCTGGAAGGAAGTTGGCAGTGGCCTCTTCAGACAGGAGGAACCCAGAGAAGCACTCTCCCCTGTCAGACTGTCAGGAACACTGGGCTCGTTTGGAGGGTTTTCCTCATTGGTTCAGATTGAAACCTGGAAGAGAGGGAAGGTTGTGAAGGAGGAAAATCAAGATACATTTTTACAGTTTGACACGTGAAACTGATGTGAGACTGTGAGGAAGGGGTATGTGCTCATAGTTTAGGGGAAAACTCGTTACTATAGATGTTCTGCCAGATTACAAGCCAGCATAGATCCATCATCAGGAGTTTCCCCTCCCCAGGCCCCCTCCCCTCTCCCCTCTCCCCTCTCCCCTCTCCCTTCTCACCCTCCTCTCCCCTCCCCTCCCCTCCCCTCCCCTCCCCTCCCCTCCCCTCCCCTCCCCTCCCCTCCCCTCCCCTCCCCTCCCCTCCCCTCCCCTCCCCTCCCCTCTCCCCCTATGGGAGTGCTGTTGGGAGGTGTGAACAGTCTGGGGTCAGGAGGCCCTGTCTGTGTGGGCCAGGGTCAGGTTAGGCCGAACAGTGAACTTTGACCCCTAGTCTATATCTATTACCGCTGTGGACTGCTGCTCAGCACACAGTCCCAGTCTGGTGTTTTTTCACAACCTGAATTTCTCAGTTCATGGGCCAGCAGTTGATACAGACGGTGATAGCGAACACTTTGTAGACGGAGGGTTACGATTCGGGTCAGTGTTCGATTTCGGGTCAATTTTGGGCACAAAGAAATTAGTGGAATGTCTAACGCAAGCAAACGCGTTGTATAGTTGAACACAGTGAAATGATGATTGGGAACGTGCGTTCACACTGTAGACGCTGGACTTGAGTCCAAAATCTTGTTGTCTCTACTTGGAATATGTTGAATTGGCTGCCATGTCCTGCGCTTAACACGATTTCAAGTCCCACACAGATGACTGAACACGTTTAGGACTCGCTACATTAAGGATGTACATTTCACCCACGCCTCGCCCAACCTCAGCTCCATCTGACTCCATTTTGTGCCTTGTGACGGATGGAACATTTCTTAGATTCAAACCCACCGTCCACATGCTTTAACGTGAGCATGACCCCCCAGGGAAAACGATGAATCCCCCCCCCGGCAAAGTGGGAGAGAGAGAGACTATAAAAATTTCAAATAACCGACCTCGGTTGAATCATTACTACCACACTAGAACATGAGTCAAAGCTGAGTGAAAATGTAAATAGCAATGCCCTCTGCCATGTCTCCCCTTCCCTCCCCTCTCCGCTATCTGTTCTAGAAGGTTCCAGACTACATTTATGTCTACGTGAGGGCACACCTCTGGGATCCGAACATGACACGATCGTTTGATAGAGATACTGGCGCTAATTTCACTCTTGTGCCTTTCTATCTTTCTAATGCCTGAAGTCATGCACACATAACTGTCATCTTGGAATGCTTTTCAAAAGCCACTGTGCATGAGCTCATAGAATGCTGGGAAATATTTGAAATTGTAACTGCCACTGTGGTTTCTGTCCTCAGAGCTCTGTGTTGTGAAAAAACTGCTAACTTTCTCCACACTTTGACAGTAAAGACAGGAAACATTTCTGGTGTAATTTGCTCCTGTGTGTGTGTGTGTCTGTGTGTGTGTGTGGTGTCTGATGTGTGTGTGGTGTGTGTGTGTGGTTTGTGTGTGTGTGTGTGTGGTGTCAGTATGTGAGTGTGTATTCTGTGTGTGTATGGTGTGTGTGTGGTGTCTGTGTGTGTGTGTGTGTGTGTGTGTGTGTGGTGTCAGTATGTGAGTGTGTATTCTGTGTGTGTATGGTGTGTGTGTGGTGTCTGTGTGTGTGTGTGTGTGGTGTCTGTGTGTGTGTGTGTGTGTGTGTGTGGTGTGGTGTCAGTATGTGAGTGTGTATTCTGTGTGTGTATGGTGTGTGTGTGTGTATGGTTTGTGTGTGTGTGTATGGTGTGTGTAGACCCCCACAGCTCCCTTCTCCAGCCCCCAGTCCTTCCTTCCTGCCTGCTGGAACCAGCCTGGCTCAGGCTGGCAGCTGTGTGGGGGAGCTGGGAGGCTAAGATGACCTCACACACTGTCTCTGTTTACGCCTCGCAGATAGAGCATGCACAGGAGACTGGATGAAAGAGTCCCAGTGACGCGTACCTTCCTACTGAACTCACACTCACCATGTTTTGCCTTCACGCTAATCGTCGCGCTAATAAAAGATCTTGGATCGTCTCTAGCTCTCGCCGTGTTGCAGTTCGGTGAAAGAGCGCTCGGTGATTAACTAAGTAGCGTTGGTGAGGCTCCCATGGAGTGCTGATGTCTGAATGTTTCATCAAGTGACTGACAGCCTCTAGGAGTCTCTGGAAAAGGAGAGGAGGGTGATGGGAGGAAAGAAGAGAGGAGAGCAGGAAAGGATTTACTATTTGTACTGGGTAAACAAAATTAAGGGCAGTATTTGCACATAGTGTTTGTGTGACACAAACACAGCCTGTGGCCCCCGGACACAGAGCGTGAATCTGCCCTTGGCCTACACAAGCCAGCATTGATACGTACTGAGCAGGAGAGGTAGGGTGGGAGTGACACACACCCAACCCTTCTCTCCCATATACACCCTGTCCCACCCCCATATAACTCCCCCTCTCCTCCGACCCAACCACACAACGCCCCCTTCTACTACACACACCCTCTCTCTCTTTCACACACACACCCTCTCTCTCACACACACACCCATCACACACAGCGTCTCTCACACACACACCCCTCACACACCCTGTCTCTCCACACACACACCCCTCACACACCCTCTCTCTCACACACACACCCATCACACACAGCGTCTCTCACACACACACACCCCTCACACACCCTGTCTCTCACACACACACACACCCCTCACACACCCTCTCTCTCACACACACACCCCTCACACACACACACGCACACCCCTCACACACCCTCTCTCTCACACACACACCCCTCACACACACACACGCACACCCCTCACACACAATCCCTTCTGCATGGGCACAGGCTAGTGTTTGATAACCTTGGCCTCTATATCTCCTCATGCTGTGGCCAACAACAACAACCGTGAATAGGCTTGGTGTACGCCGCCTCTGTACGTCTGGTCTGGAGGAGGTTGCTGGGTTCACACCCAATACGACCTCTAAAATTTGTATGTTTATGTTTTTTTTATTGTCATTTATATTATATTATTTGTGTGCTAGTAATCCTGTTAAAGTACTTCAACATGGTTTCCGAAAGACAGCCTGCATTCACATTTGGAAACTCACACACATGCCTACACAAACACCACACACTTACACATATAAAACACCACATACACACTCATTTTCACACACAAACTCCACACGCACACACACGTTCTGTGTGACTACACACACGCGTGTGCAGTCAGAGAGTGGGGTTGAGAGTGAGGAGCTTGAAACTCCTCCTGACTGAGAGAGACTACGTTAGAGACGCTCAATCTCAACCCACAGCAAAGATATCCTGTTGATTTATTTATGCTAAGTGGGATTTAATTCAGATTCATGCATATTATATGATTAGCAAGAGTATTGATGCTGGTTTGATTGAATGAACACTTACTGGGCTTTCAACTGCTATGCCCTTCACTTTGACTCTGTCTGGGTAAGACATAACATCATAGTCCAAAGAACAGAACTTTTAATGCTCACTTTGAATGACCCTTCATTTAAAATAGATTGAAGACAGCGATTGTGTTCATCTCCAACCTTGACGTTTTCAAGTCTGAAGTGTGTCACCATGAAGATAGATGGGTTGTCTTTTAGTAACGTTTTCATCCAGCTTCCTCGCGAGCATTTCTCTGTTCTTGCGTGTTACGTGTTTTTTTTTTCTTCTCTCGTCTACGCCTACTTGTCTGCACTTGGGGGAGGTCGGAAAATCAAGCCTTTATTAGCAGATAGCCTAAAATGTTTGTGCATTTTGACAATAGACTTTAACTTGATGTGTAACAGCTCATCTTAATAGCAAATAAACATCCGAGCTACGTTCAGTAACCTACAGAATAACCAGTGACTTACTGTAGCCCACTCTGAATTAATGTAATATCCAGTCTGATTTAACTTGAATAAACTGCAGCATCCCGAACAGTCCAAGACCAGATTCCCTTAGGAACTAAAAGTTTTGTCTAATCATTTTCTCCAGATTTAACTGAACCAATTCCCTTAAAAGACGTTAATCAAAATCATTATAAAAAATTTTCTTCCTCGTTTCGTTGCAAGACCAGAGGATTTGGCGTAGCCTACTGCTGCAGCCTACTGCCTACTTCTGTTACATCTCCTGTCATGTGTTAACGGTGACTGTCAGCTAATAGCGGGGTATCGCTAATTAGCAAGTTTAGTTTAGTTAGTTTATAGCTACCTCCAAAAAATAGCCCAGCAGCGTGAGATGCTGGTGTGTATAGAGTCTGGCAAGGGTTGACATATTTAGGCCAGCGAGTTTTAGAGGCTAGGCAGTGACGACGGCAAATAGGTTTAGCTAGCTAGCACAGTCAGGTCAACAATATGACTAGGCTCATTTCTTCGGGGCATGTTATGAATTATTAATATCTGTAGAGACTAGGAAGTGGGGTGAATACTGCTTTTGTACTGTAGCCTATCGTTTGGTTGGAGATTCATGTATTTTGGATGAGAGGAGAGATTGCGAGTCAGCGTTTGCGTGTTTGAACGAAACAAGACACCGAAACTATAAAGGTGGAAAATGTAGGATATTTCGAAACTAAAGAATATAAAGCCGCCTTTGGAACAACGGTATTCCCAAAAAACCTCCTTGCCCGAGGCGTCAAGCATGTCACGGTCTTGTCGACAGCAGCCAAGCTATGCGGCTCTGACGGTGCGATATGTAGCTCAACTCTTTGAACTTGTCCGTGGTTGAAAGTAAACAGTAATTACTCGCGGTTTCCCAGCCCGTAAAGTCAGCCAATTACACCTAATGAAGTCAGCCGTATGTGTGTGAGACGGGAAAGTAAAGACAAGCTGATGGGGCTTAATTACCTAGCCTGCGTGTTATCACGAAATACAGACAATGCCCTTTTGTCTTGCAGAGTATGCATGGCCAGGCTTCTTAGTATGACCTCGCAACCGGCTATTAAGATCTCCACCGTTCCATATGCTAAGCTACAGGCTTGTCTGATCTCAGCTCTACTTTCTATTGGAGATTTCGACTGCGTATGGGTGAACATATTTAACATTCGGGATTGTGTGCTCTTAATAGGATTAATGCGCACCGCTGTCAGCAGCTGTTTGGAAAGGTGGACGGCTCATGCACTAGTTTCACTAATACAACATTAATAAATACATTCAATAAAAACAACATGAATGCATTAGTTGTATGCCGATGTAGATAAGTGTCTGCATAACGAATACAAACTTCAAATAGGCCTACTCTGTAAAATACAAACGTGACGTGTTAGAAATTGAAAGGATATCATTCTTTCATGTCTTGTGTGTTTTAGCAGTCGTCATCTGGACGAGTTCTCTAGGAGATTATAATTATATCTGCACAAAACTTCAGATAAACCGTTCCCACGGCATTAGCGTGTTTTGTGTGACGCTACTGTCAGACACAGTTGCTGCACATGAACCTTTCCCATCCTGTGTGGTGTCAGTGTGTGATTGAGCTGGGTGTGGAGGAGGAGTGTGCGGGGGGGGGGGGGGGGGGGGGGGGGGGGGGTACTTTCCAATATCACTGTCGCCCCCCTCCTTTCATCCTCCATGTGTTCTAATGGTGTAATGCTTAATTGAATCCATTAAAGAGTCCATCTATCTATCAGCCATCTAGACATATGGCATGACCCCCCTCCAGCCACCCTGCCTCCGCCCCCCCCCCCCCTTGCACACACTGCTGTCACCCTATTCCCATCCCACCAACACTGCTGTGACTCTTACTAACTCTCCCTCCTCAATCCCCCTCTCTCCATTTTTCTCTCCATCTCCCTTTCTCTATCTCTCCATCTCTCCCTCATTTCACCTCTTCAACAGATCAACTGAGAATGCCATTGCCAATATATGTCTATGAGGATGCTAATATATATATATATATATATATATATATATATATCCTCTCTGTTTAACTGTTTTTCATCCTCTCTTTTTTCTCTCTTCCTCCATCCCTCTCTGTCTCCCTCTTTACATCATTCACCCCCTCCCTCCCCCTCTCTCTTTCCCTCCTTCCCCCTCCTTCACCCCCTCCCTCCCCCTCTCTCATTGTCATTACTGTGAGCTTGACTGAGAACACGCCCACCGTTAGGGATTAGTGTCTAGACACATCTGATTGGCTGCCAACTCACAGAGCCCCCCCCCCCCCCCCCCCCTCATTGGTGGGCGCCTCATATAAGGGTTGTCAGTCTTCTGGGTTCGAAAGGTGACTGCCGTCAATCTCAACCTGACAGGACAGAGAAGAACAGAAAGCCCTGGTTCTGTTGACACAGCAAGGAGGTGAGCTGGTTCTCTCAACCCAGGGGAGGTGAGGTGGAGGTGGGGTAGAGGGGTGGAGGTGGGGTGGAGGTGGGGGTAGAGGGGTCGAGGGGTGGAGGTGGGGTAGAGGGGTGGAGGTGGGGTAGAGGGGTGGAGGTGGGGTAGAGGGGTCGAGAGGGGTAGAGGGGTCGAGGTGGGGTAGAGGGGTGGAGGTGGGGTGGAGGGGCTGGTAAAGGTCAAAACATTGGGGTGTTTTCTCATCGCCCCCAGTGTCACTGTACAGACTGTAGTGTTGTGAAGCAGTGTCACTGTACAGACTGTAGTGTTGTGAAGCAGTGTCACTGTACAGACTGTAGTGTTGTGAAGCAGAGGTGACAGTTAACATCCAGTTTGGTGGATCAAGGAGATTGAAAGCTGATCAGTTGTTCTGTACTTCCTCAGTGTGTGTCTGCTTGTGCTGGGAGAGATGCTGCTGAGAGCTTCAGCTCTGTGGGGCTACTGTAGATGGCCTGGGGCCATCCTCAGAAATATCTAGACGACTTTGATCTTTTTCTTCTTTCTGGTTCAAAGAAGCGAGAGGATGACACGTTGTCACGGGTGACACGTTGTCTTGGGTACCACGTTGTCACGGGTGACGTGTTGTCATGGGTAACGTGTGTTTTTATATGAAGTGAAAAGTGTCTGGAGGAAGGACAGGAAGTCAAGTTGTTCCCTTAGGGTCACTGCTGGTTACAAGACCATGATTTATAGAGAGGAATGGGTGAAGAGAGGGAGGAAGAGTAGACATGTGAGAGAAAGAGAGATAGAAAAGATGAAAAGAAAAAAGATAGACCAGAGAGGAGAATGGGAGAGGGTGTGGGAGAGAGAGTGTGGGGGGGCGAGAGAAGGTGTGGGAGAGAGAGAGTGTGTGTGTGGGGGGAGAGGGAGAGTGTGTGTGGAGGGAGAGAGAGAGAGCATGTGTGTGGGGGAGAGGGAGAGAGAAAGAGTGGGGGCCCCCCCCCATCTGTCTTGGTCCCAGATCCACTCACACGCAGCACATATGGGGGGAGCTGTCACTCAAACCTGATCACGTGACCTAAAACAAAACATGGAAAGCCTCGTGGCACAACGGCCAACGGTGCATCAAAGTAACGACATGTGGTCATCACAGTACTAGACAGACATGTGGTCATCACAGTACTGTAGACAGACAGTGAATAAACAGGTTTCTTTGTGTTCTCCTCAGTCCCTAATGTTGGCATGTTATTGTACTAGGGCAATGCTGAGCTGATGTTGTGACAGGCCTGAATGTAAAAGATGATGTGGTTAAATTAATGAGTTTAGTTAAACTAACTGTCTATTTCCTCACCTTCTTCCTCCTCCCCACCTCCTCCCCTCCCTCCTTCTCCCCCCTTCACCTCCTCCTCCTCCCCCCTTCACCTCCTCCCCCCTTCACCTCCTCCTCCTCCCCTCTTCACCTCCTCCTCCTCCCCTCTTCACCTCCTCCTCCTCCCCCCCTTCACCTCCTCCTCCTCCCCCCCCTTCACCTCCTCCTCCCCACCTCCTCCCCTCCTCCTCCTCCCCTCTTCACCTCCTCCTCATCCCTGGCCTCCCCACTTCTCCCCTCCTCCAGCTGTCTATGAAGGAGGCAGGTGATGGCCTCCATGTGCAGATGAACTCCATGATGGGGGCTCTTCAGGAACTCAAGCTCCTCCAGGTCCACACAGCGTTGGAGCAGCTAGACGTCTCAGGCCGTCCTGTCCCAGGGGCCCCGGCCCCCCCGCCCCCTCCCCCAGCGGCAGCACCCATCTGTGGCCCCCTCCCCGGCCTCCTGGCCCCCAGGCCTCCTCTGGTCCGGACTACAAGCAGAGAGTCCCAGAGCCAGAGCCAGAGGCAGAGCCAGAGCTGGGCTGACCAACACAGGAGCAGTCTGGACACTTCTCCCTCCTCCTCCAGCCTGGAGAGTGAGACCCTGAGCCTCCCCAACCCCGACCTCCACCCCCAGCCCCGGCCTCTCCCCAGGAGGGTGTCAGGCTACACCGCCCCCCAGGTGGACTTCTGCGGCCCCCGGCTCAGCCACCCTCCCCCGGCCCCCGCCCAGGCCCCTCCCCAGCCCCTGGACCTCCCAGGTATCCTGTACAGTCTCTCCAGAGAGGGCCCCTCCCTGGACAGCGACTTCTCCCAGGACAGCATGGACGATTCCAGCGACTGGACCTCCTCGCTCATGAGCCGCTGTCGCAACCGGCAGCCCTTGGTCCTGGGCGACAACGTGTTTGCAGACCTGGTGGGGAACTGGCTGGACCTGCCCGAACTGGAGAGGGAGGAGGAGGACCGGGAGGAGGGAGGGGAGGCGGGTGGGCGGGGCTCCGACAGGCCCAACTCCCCTGCCCACCCTCTCCGTCTGAGCCGCTCGCAGGAGATCTGCAGGAAATTCTCCCTCACCACCAACATCTTTAAGAAGTTCCTGCGGGGCGTGCGTCCAGACCGGGACAAGCTGCTGAAGGAGCGGCCGGGCTGGGCGGCAGCCCCGGAGACGGGGCCCCAGGGCGGCCTCTCCAAGAGGCCCAGGAAGGCCCCGGCCTCCAAGGCCCGAGGCAGCTTCTACCTGCCCTTCTGGGCGGCGGGGGCCCCTCAGGGGAAGGGTCGGCCGGGGGCGCCTGCCCTGGAGGAGCCGGGGAACCCCAGGCCCCTGTTCTCTGGGATCCTCATAGACAGGAGGCTGGCGGAGGGCAGAGTGGAGAGAACACAGCCCTTGTTTGACTATAACACGGCAGTGTGGGTCTGACAGGCCTCCTCATCCTCTCCATCCTCCTCCTTCTCTCCTCCTCCTCCTCCCCCTTCTCCACGAACACTGCCAGCCTGGAGACAGGTGCTGCAGATGTGAACAGAGCTCAGTGTGTGTGTGTGTGTGTGTGTGTGTGTCAGACTATGAACTGCAAGATGAACGGAGCAGACAGACTTTTCCCAGCACGGGGGAGGAAGGGGGGTGGGGATTATCAGGGCGACTATTTGTTCGACAATTCTGAAGACCTGTCTGTGAGAGAGAGAGAGAGAGAGAGAGAGAGAGAGAGAGAGAGAGAGGGAGAGAGAGGGAGAGAGAGAGAGAGGGAGAGAGAGGGAGAGAGAGAGAGGGAGGGAGAGACAGAGATATTGCTTTCTCTCGACATCACGTGCTCTGGACTACACAACAGACGGTACTTCCATACGGACTAACGCACAACCACAGATTCTCCTCCGACTGAGGTGCCATAAATTTGCTCATTTGAAGACGTTATGGGATTATTGTAGACATTTGTTTCTATGTTTCTGGAGTGTATTCTGCACTGTCGTACAGACCACAGTGAGGGTTCTTACTCTAGTGATAAACAGAGCTGGTCAACTGCATGGACACAAACCCTTTCTACTACTACCTTCACAAAAACAGTTGTCACTGAACTGACACAAATAATACAGTCACTATATGCCGTTTAATCAGCCACATTATTTCACATATACAAGGATTTACTGTTGATGTCCGGGGTTTAGCTTGCGGGCTAATGCATCTTAGGACGTGCGTGCGATCCTGAGGTCAGTACAGGCTGGTAATGTCATGTCATCACCTTGCTCAGGAAATGCCCAGTTCTTGATCACCATCACAGATAAAAACTGCAAGGAGACTAAATAAAAAAAGATAAACACACTGTATTTTATGTATTTTATGTCATCTAATGCGGTTTAATTAATCTTTACTCTTATCTTTTCGAGGGCGATGTGTGTTTTTTTGTGGGTGGGTGAGGACAGTGAAGGGGCAGCGGTACCGCGAAGAATTTTGGGCCCCGTGAAGGCCATTTCAACCCTGGGTAGTTAGTCCTACTCCCCCCCCCCCACACACACACACTTTACTGCCCCTGCAAAGGGGTAAACCCACCCCATGGAGACTGTGTGGTGGTGTTTAAGACAAAGCACCGCTAACCTGCGTAATCAGGTCACGCCGACGGGTATATGATGGCCCTCAGGATCCACAGGTTCAGAACTGAGAAGAAAACTGAGGTTTACACTTGAGATACGATGATGTCAGCCAAGTTGAGCAGCAATAACAGAAGCAAAAACCAACATCTTCAATGAATCAGGAGCTAACAGATGTCTTTTAATTTTTTATGAATGGATTTAATGAAACCATAATAAATACATTTAGAAAAAGAATAAAACTTGCTTTCTAGCCATAACAGTTAAATTGAGTATCTTTCATTGTAATCTGTTGTCAGACTAATCGGGGGCCGATGGGATTATGGAAATGTTCTTCCTGGTGTTTGAGGGACGGTTACTTCATTAAAACGAGCCAGAGAAGGTCAAAGGTCAACTCAGTGGATCTGAGTCTGAGTCTCTGGTCTGAAAAACAAGAGTTTGACAAAAAGGAACATGTGAAAAATGACAGGCTGGTCCTGAACCTGTCTAATGATTCTAACAGGCTCCTGCAACATGCTACTCCCTGAGGGAGAATCAAGTATATAACCTGGTCTGACAAATACAGCATCACTTCACTATTTCTGTACTTCTGAGGTAAAATAAATAAATAATAAATACAAATAAAAAAAACATGTTGTACAGATGTTACAAAACGTACCAAATAAAAAAATTAAATAAAAACCTTGTTACGCAAGGACAATCTTCTGCTCTCTCTAACCAGAGATACGTATCAGGAAGTTGAGTTAACGTGAGACAACAAGTCGGTTGATCCATGCAGGAAGCAGGAGAGCTGGCTGGCTTCACCCTCCAGCCTGCCTGGCCATCTGGTGCTGCATATTCAGGTCACATCAGGTCCAGGGAGGGGAGACGGCCTGTCACACACACCCTGACAGGACTTTGGAGATTTGAGTTTATTTTTTACTTTGTTTTGTTTGTGTTTCTGTCAATCTTAAGTGGAATTCTTGCAGGTTTTGTTGTTTTGTTGGTTCTGCGAACCACTGTGGTTTTGAGTTTGTCTACGTGCACCGTAAATCTGTGACAGATTCTGTACGTTAATAATAATAAAAAAATATCAGAAAGCCATCACATCTCTGCCTTTGTTCTGGTCTGAGAATCATTTAGTGCGCATCCACTTTCTCCCTCGCTAGACACGAGTTCACTTGCATTCTGTGATCAACACAGTTGTTTCATGGGTTGTCTGTTCATCACGGTTCAGTACGTTTGCAGTCTTCTCTGCGTCTCCAGCCTGGTTTAGAAAGCTGGAAAACAGGGCAGCTCAAAGAGCTAACTCAGCACAACAACAGGGCCTCGCTTCTACCTGACTGTAAATAGCTGTTTGTAAACCAGATCGGCCCGCCAGACTCCCATGCTCAGCCCTGAGTCTCTCTAAGTGCTGCACCCCGAGAGGCTGACAGGGGGGCGTCAGGGTCAGAGGATCGGGGGCTGTGAGTGGGCCTCAGCTGAAGCCAGAGTGACTCTAAATCTGGACGGGAGCTGCACTTCTCGTCTTTAATAAGTAAACACGTAAGCAGCGCTCTCTGGGGCCTGGCGGGGTGAGGAACTCTGCTGCCTCCACTCACAGCGTGACGAGGCAGGGAGCAGAGGCAGTGTTAACTCACAGCGTGACGAGGCAGGGAGCAGAGGCAGTGTTAACTCACAGCGTGACGAGGCAGGGAGCAGAGGCAGTGTTAACTCACAGCGTGACGAGGCAGGGAGCAGAGGCAGTGTTAACTCACAGCGTGACGAGGCAGGGAGCAGAGGCAGTGTTAACTCACAGCGTGACGAGGCAGGGAGCAGAGGCAGTGTTAACTCACAGCGTGACGAGGCAGGGAGCAGAGGCAGTGTTAACTCACAGCGTGACGAGGCAGGGAGCAGAGGCAGTGTTAATTCACAGCGTGACGAGGCAGGGAGCAGAGGCAGTGTTAACTCACAGCGTGACGAGGCAGGGAGCAGAGGCAGTGTTAACTCACAGCGTGACGAGGCAGGGAGCAGAGGCAGTGTTAATTCACAGCGTGACGAGGCAGGGATCAGAGGCAGTGTTAACTCACAGCGTGACGAGGCAGGGAGCAGAGGCAGTGTTAACTCACAGCGTGACGAGGCAGGGAGCAGAGGCAGTGTTAACTCACAGCGTGACGAGGCAGGGAGCAGAGGCAGTGTTAACTCACAGCGTGACGAGGCAGGGAGCAGAGGCAGTGTTAATTCACAGCGTGACGAGACAGGGAGCAGAGGCAGTGTTAACTCACAGCGTGACGAGGCAGGGAGCAGAGGCAGTGTTAATTCACAGCGTGACGAGGCAGGGAGCAGAGGCAGTGTTAACTCACAGCGTGACGAGGCAGGGAGCAGAGGCAGTGTTAATTCACAGCGTGACGAGGCAGGGAGCAGAGACAGTGTTAACTCACAGCGTGACGAGGCAGGGAGCAGAGGCAGTGTGTGTGTGTGTGTGTGTGTGTGCGTGTGTGAGTGGGTAAATAAGGGAGAGAGAGGCGCCTGTAGGCCTGTTTGGGTGATGGAGGTGTGAGTGACTTTTAGTATTCTCTCATGTTGCTTGCTGTGAAGGGAAGCATGTTGAAACATTACACAACATTCTAAACAGGCCAATGAGCATTCCATATTTAAAACACCAGGGTGCTCAGAAGCAGGCTAATGTAATCTGTGTGTGTAGAAACCTCAGGAGGGAGGGAAGGAAGGAAGGAGAGAGGGTGGAGGGAGGGAGAGAGAGAGAGAGGATGGGGGGTGGGAGGGAGAGAGCGAGGCAGAGAGAGGGAGTGTGGAAGTAAGGTGGGAAGGAGGAAAGAGGGTTTGAAAGACAGAAGATGGAGAAAGGCAACAGTCTAGAGGGGAGAATGGAGAGAGGGAGGATGGAGGAAGGGAAATCATGAGGTAAGGTAAGAGGAAGAATAGAGGAAGGGGGGAGGGAAGGGAGGACTGAATTCTGGAGGGAGAGATGAAGTGAAGAAGAGATTATAGTGGTGCTGTTACCAGGTGCAATGCTGTCTTGGAAGAGACAAGGCTCCTGTGTATGTGTCCATGTGTGTATGCATGTGTGCGCATGCATGTGTGCGCATGCATATGCGTGTGTGTTATTCAGAGGACAGCTGCAACTGTGTTCCCTTTCTACCGGCTCAGTTTCCCTCCGGGAGGGAAATAGATGCTGGCTTTGACCACTCCCTCCACACACACACACACACACACACACAAGCTCCTAAACTCATCTCTCCTGCTCCAGCTAGGCAGCTGTTGTTCTCTAACAGACCAGGCAGGGCTGCATAGGCCTTAATCCTTTCAGACTGCTGCCTCTCCTGCTTCTCCTGCCTCTGCTGCCTCTCCTTCCTCTCCTGCCTCTTCTTCCTCTCCTTCCTCTCCTTCCTCTCTTGACTCTCCTGCCTCTCTTGACTTTCCTGCCTTCCCTGCCTCTCCTGCCTCTGAGACGCTCCCTCAGGTAGACTCTGGGGGAGGTTAAGTCATTGGGAAAGAAGGAGGGACGGAAGTTGGGGGGGGAGTGACTGGAGAGAGAGGAAGTGATGATCCTCCTCTTCCTCCTCATCTTCCTCCTCCTCCTCTTCCTCCTCTTCCTCCTCCTCTTCCTCCTCTTCCTCCTCCTCTTCCTCCTCTACCTCCTCTTCCTCTGTGTTTCAGCCCCTCAGCTGTGCTGGTAGGAATGGGCTCCTCTTTCAATTCCACCAGCTCAAAACCACCAATGCTGCTGCTCTGCTCCACACCCACACGAAATCTGAGACACACACACGCATACGCAAACACACACACACACACATACATACGCAAACACTCACACATACACACATTGTGCACATACACACACTCACACAGATACATATGCAAACACTCACACATACACACACTGTGCACACCCACACACACACATGCTGAGGCTGGTAAAGTATAGGTCATTCATAACAGCATGTCAAACATCCATCCCACTCCTAAACATGAAAGCCTTGAGCTGTGGCCACAAAGACAGATTTAGGGGGGACAGAATCTGGGGTTAAATCTAGGTCAGATTATTTAGGATTGAACATCTGCCTTTACTGTGTGTCCATAGTGCTCCTGTTACAACAAAATACGCTAAGAGCTGCTGAAGCCTATTTGTAAATCCTTGTGGACATTTCCAATGATGTCAACATGATTTAGTGTCTGGTACAGGAAACGCAAGCGCAGGAACTTAAAAGGGGTCAAAATTCAGATTAGGAACATGAGGTCAGATCAGGGTTCTCACCCGTGTCATTCGCAACATCAAAAGACTACCTTCAGACCAAGAGGACCGCCCTGTGGTTAGAGCCGCTGTGTACACGTCAGCATGGCTGGTCCAAGGAAGGCCATGGGAACAGCATCACATCCGAGGACGTTTACGAAGACCGATGTTACTGAGCCGTAAGGTATTTATAATGTCTGAACGCGATGAATGGAAAAACATGGTTCGAATCCAATTCAGTTCACAAACAACTTTTCCAGAGTGTCTCTATCTGGAATAGGGTTCTCCAGCCTCCCCTGTCTCTATCTGGAACAGGGTTCTCCAGCCTCCCCTGGCTCTATGTGGAACAGGGTTCTCCAGCCTCCCCTGGCTCTATGTTGAACAGGGTTCTCCAGCCTCCCCTGTCTCTATGTGGAACAGGGTTCTCCAGCCTCCCCTGTCTCTGTGTGGAACAGGGTTCTCCAGCCTCCCCTGTCTCTATCTGGAAAAGGGTTCCCCAGCCTCCCCTGTCTCTATCTGGAACAGGGTTCCCCAGCCTCCCTTGTCTCTATCTGGAACAGGGTTCCCCAGCCTCCCCTGTCTGGTGCCGGCAAAATGCACGTCTACGTGAAGCAATGTTGGTGTGTTTGATTTGTGTCATCAGAGCTGCTTCCTGATCACCTGATCCTTCTCGAATACCAGCAAGTAGCAGTCGGGTTCGAATCCTGTTAGTCGCTTTGGATCAAAGCACTTTCCGAATGAAGACACAAACAGCACCATTTTTATTTGACTGTCACATATTTTGGAGTGTGCTTGATTTACCTGACGCCGTGCGATGAAATCAAACAGCGGCCGGCAAAAGGCCGAACCTGCTACATAAATCAAACGTGCCTCAAATACAGTAAGCAGAACTTCACAGCACCAAGCCTGACTGATGGTGGCAGAGACCAGGTGACCTGTTTCCACAGTGACGGGGGAGGTCATGGAGGTCAGGGGTCACAACCCCACGGTGTCTCATGCGCTCCGGAGCAGCTGTGATTGGCAGGTGGCCGGCAGACAGGAGGCGTTCCAGGCATGTGCAGGTGCTTTGATCTGCTCTTGTCTCTCTGCAGCGGAATGACAGGAATCCTGCCGGTGTTTGCACACACACGGGGCGAGCTGGTCAGCTCTACTGGAGGTGTGTCTGGTCAGAAGTGGGCTCTGGAAACTCCCGCTGGTTCCTCCTCTTATTGAAGTCCTGTCTTACGTGTAGAGAAAACAGAGAGCCCTCTGTGCTGGACGTCTGAAATCACTTTAACTTTGGGGGGAGGGGGAGGAGGGGGACACACACACCAGATTAGAGGTGCCCTCTGTGTGGCAGCTCAGTAGAGTCCGTTCAAAGCTGCCCTGTTGCACCAAAGCACCAGTTAACACTACACCCCCCACAATGCACCTCACATTCTATTAATCTCCACCAAAGTAGAACCTTAATTGAGCTTCGTACTTAGTCAGTCTTATCTCTGTAGGGTGTGAAGCCTCTCTGAAGAGGCACTTACACACACACACACACACACACAGTGTGCACACTAATCCTCTCTCTATTTCACACACAGACAGACACACTTACCCACTAACACACAAATACACTCTCTCACTCATGTGCACACACACACTTATACACACCAAAACACACTGTCTCTACATCTCTATCTCACACACCTCCCAGTGGACCTGGTGAGGTGTAATGAATCCTTCCTGGCTCTGGAACAATAGATGATCTTCTTCCTGGTTGCCAGTATAATCCAGGACCCAGGATCCAGATCTCCATTGTTGGCTCTCATTCTCCCCCATGCCCTCTCACTGAGCTGGAACCTCTTCGCCCTCCTCCTCCTCTTTCTCTCTCCCTCTTCCGGCATCCTGTATCCTGTCTAGGGAGGCTTTTAGAGGATGTAACTGGAGAGGCAGAGATGAGGGGGGAGGGGGGTTTATTGAACTTGATGACGTGGTTATGGTTTATTTCCAGATTGACACTAAGTGCTCCAGCAGAGGAAACGGGCAGAGTGGAGGCTGGAGGCTGGAGGCTGGGGGCTGGAGGCTGGGGGCCTGCAGGCTGGGGCCTGGAGGCTGGAGGCTGGGGGCTGGAGGCTGGGGGCTGGAGGCTGGGGGCTGGAGGCTGGAGACTGGAGACTGGGGGCTGGAGGCTGGAGGCTGGGGTCTGGATGCTGGAGGCTGGAGACTGGGGGCTGGAGGCTGCTGTATGGCAGCAAATGCCAGTGTTGTTGGTTAAACTTGACATTTGGTGCTGAGGAAATGTAGGACATGAAGGCTGATTGGGAGCTTTCTCTCTCTATCTCTCTCTCCATCTCTCCCTCTCTCCCTCCTCCTCACTCTCTCCTCTTCTGAATCAGCTTACCCTGAGGCCTCAGTTGTGGCCGTTCAGAGAACCTGACCTTCTCTCTCTCTATTTAGTTGTTTTCTTTTCCCTCTCTCTCTCTCCTCTTTGTTTCCTCTCCTCATGTCCTCCTCTATCTTGCTCTCTCTCCACTCTCCTCTCTTCTTCTCCTCTCCACTCCTGTTTTCTCTGCTCCTCTCTCGTGTCCTCTGCTCATCTCTTTTCCTTTCCCATCCTCTCCTCCTCTCCTCCTCTCCTCCTCTCCCGTGTCCTCTGCTCATCTCTTTTCCTTTCCCATCCTCTTCCCTCTGATTTCCTGTTATCCCTCCTCCTCTCCTCCTCTCCTCCTCTCCTCCTCTCCTTCTCTCCTCCTCTCCTCCTCTCCTCCTCTCCTCCAGTCCTCTCCCCTCACCCCAACGGGGGAGGTCTTTCTAATCCTGTCCCAGATCTGAATGATGTCACTTCCTCCAGGCTGCAGAGTGTCCTCCTCAGGCACCTCAGGTCAGCAGCAGCAGCATGCACGAGTCTGTGTGTGTATCTGTGGATGTGTGTTTGACGTACACACAGCAGGCACGGCTGGCATGTTGGGCAGTGTGTGTGTGTGTGTGTTTGTGTGTGTGTGTGTGTGTGAGCCTAGCTCGTACCGCCGGCTCACGGGGAACAGGGTGGATTCCTGCACATCCCACATCACTGACCAGTCAACCGCTACGGGTTCACAAGTGGTGGAGGGGGGAGGAGGGTGGGGGAGGGTGGGGGAGGCAGGGGGAGACTGCAGGCTGGACAGGGTAATGAAAGGGAGTCAGAGTACATCAGTGTGCCAGTCTGTCATTAGCCCTCCCCCCTGACAGAGTCAGATTAGAGATGGAGCTTCAGCCTTCAGACCCTAGCAGGGCAGGGCTGGGGGAGGAGAGGGGAGGAGGAGGTGAAGAGGGGGGAGACTGGGGGAGGCTGATGATGTGGTACCTTTTCTTTCCTCCTCCTCCTCCTCATGTTGTACCATCTCCTCTTCTCCATTTCCATGCTGCACTCTCATTATCTGGAGCGCTCTCGTCTCTCTCTCTCTCCTTCTGGTTTAGTCTCTCGCCCTAGGCTCTCAGCTCAGAAGCAGCCATCATTAAACATTTAACTGCTGACTTTCACTAGTTTCTCAGAGCAACAAACTCCTTTTCCCTCCGCACATGAATATGAAAGGAGTCTCCCTTGCATGCAGGCAGGAGCTAGGAGGGTAGGAGATTAGTAGGTAGGAGAGAGGAGGAAGAAGACAGGAAAAAGGAGGTAGGAGACAGGAGGGAGGAGGTAGTAGTGGATCAGAATGGTGACCAGAATCCAAAAAGAAGCCCAGATGTGGCTCAGCATTGAGCTGAAGCAAGCAGACCACTCACCCCAGATGGAGGCTCTGAAGGGGTTTAACCATGACTCACATCTGTGGCCTTGATGTTGATTGGAGGGAGGGGAGGAGCCTGGAGGGAGGAGGGGGGCGGAGGGGCTGGGGTGTTGAGGGAGGGGCAGTTGTCTCCCAGGGTCAGACACAGAGTCCATGATGATATAATTACAGACTACCTTGGACAGTCACAGTCCCCCTGGGTAGACCACTCACACACACACACACACACACACACACACACACAGCCAGCCCTCCGCAACCAAGACCACCCTGCACAACCCCTCACCAACCAAGACCCCCCCCAAGACACCCTCCCCCCCACACACACACACACACACACACACACAGCCAGCCCTCCGCAACCAAGACACCCTGCACAACCCCTCACCAACCAAGACCCCCCTCCCACACACACACACACACACACACATAGTGAGGGGGGGGCAGGGGTGTGTGTGTGTTCTTCAGGGTGAGACCATGCTCTAATAAGCACTGTGTGGAACTCTGTACAGACGTATGTAGTGCAGCTGGGGATCTCTCTCCTCTCTATCCTCCTCCCCTCTCCTCTCTCCTCTCTTCTCTCCTCCTCTCCTCTCTCTCCTCTCTATCCTCCTCCCCTCTCCTCTCTCCTCCCCTCTCCTCTCTCCACTCTTCTCTTCTCCTCTTCTCTCCTCCTCTCCTCTCATCCTCTCTCCTCCCCCTCCTTTCATTCTCTGCTCTCTCTCTCTCTCCTGTAAAGAGAAACTTGGGAGGAGAGAAGATTATCTGTGATCAAATGCCAGTTGGACAAGTTCCCTGCAAGATCCTCCCTGCAGCCCAGCCCCCCCCCCCCCCCCCCACCACCACCACCACCACACACACGCACCACACACGCACAGACCTACACACAAGCGCACGTACACACACACACACACATGCCTGCGTACATGAAGTCTATTCTCTGACAGAACGTGCTGAACATGTGAAACAGCTGAAACATCAATAAACCTTGATGGGAATGAAGATACTTGAAAGGGAGAGTAAATTGGTGTTTGTGTGCGTGTGTGTGTATACATATTCCGCTCACATGCATTTGTTTGTGGGAGGTAGAGGGTAAAAGGTAATAGGCAGAACTTCAATAGGCAGATCTTCACGGTTCAAGCTGCATTTCCCCTCTTTTCAGGAGAGGCCCTGCCTGCCCCCCCCCCCCCCCCCCCCCCCACCTCCTCCAACTGTCCCTTCCACTAATTTAGCGGTCCGTTCACAAACGTGACGCCACACACCTCCCACGTCTCTCCCAGAGGACTGTCTACTCGGGGCACACACTCTTATAGTTTCAACCTTCCAGAGGAGAGAGTCTACTGTGGCCCAAAACCACAGGGAGAGGATTTCTTCTGATGAAAGTGCTTGTGTGTGTGTGAAGTGTGCCACTGCAGCTCAGACAAGAAGGAGGATGATGAAGGAGGAGAGAGGCAAGGAGGGAGGGAGGGAGGAACCAGGGGTGGAGGGAGGGAGGAACCAGGGGTGGAGAGAGGGGGGAATGGGGGGGGAATGAGGGATGGCCAGAGGGAGGGACAGATGAAAAGAGGGATGAACTCCTCCTGGCCTGTCCATCACCCCAACACTGCACACTTTCACACTTGGACACAAGAACAGACACACGCACACAAACACACATATAGAAAACAAATACAGGAATTCAGAAGGAACGTGAATGTTCCACAAGGAGTTTATTTCTGTCTCTGGTTAGGCGGCAGATATACCACAGTGTGTGTGTGTATGTGTGTGTGTGTGTGAGAGAGAGAAAGAGAGAGAGAAAGAGAGAGTGAGGGGGGAGGAGAGGGGAAGGAGGGAGGGCGAGGGGAAGGGAGGGGGGAGGCAGTTTTCAGTGGACCAGGCCTTGAAGGTGATGAAACACCGGTAGTGTCACCACACACACACACATATATGTTCATGAACGTACACTCACATTCATGTTCTCACTCTGGTCTACTATGCATTGTGCTGTGGGGGAGAGTCAGAAGTTCACAATGGGTGAGATGCAGTCTGTTCTAATGAGCTATTGACATTTAGAGAGAGAGGAGGAGGGACACGGCCACATCTGCATGCATCCCCAAGGTCCTAGTGCTCGACAGAACAAGCCCTCACTCACGACCAACCATGCTCTCTCACACAAACACACGCACGTACACACACACACAAACACCCACACACGTACACACGCACAAACACCCACCCACGTACACACACACACAAACACCCACGCACACCCTGAGATTATGAAGGGCATGCATGCTATTTTTTTTAAAAATCATTATTGATTATCATTAGCGGTATTTATGATTATTATTGTATTAAATATGAAGTCAGTTGTGATTCCTGCATGTAAAACACAAGGCTGTTGACATACTATTTGATTGTATTCGATTAATATTAACAGGAAGGGGCCTGGTGTGTGTTATTGATGGGTGCAACTAACTACAAGAGCAGAGAGAGACCGTTTCAATGTCGCTTTGGATGAATGCATCTGCTAAATGAGTACAATGTAGAGAGAGGGGGGGAGGGAGAGAGAGGGTGGAGAGGGAGGGAGGGAGGGAGAGAAGGAGGGAGGGGGAGAGAGAAGGAGGGAGGGGGAGAGAGAAGGAGGGAGGGGGAGAGAGAAGGAGGGAGGGGGAGAGAGGGGGAAAAAGAGGGCAAAGGAGGACAGGGATTGGATGGCAATAAGCGGGGTGTCGGTCGATGTCACATCACTCGGGGAGGGCAGTTCACCCAGAGGTGGCAGGGTAACCAAGGGCAACCAGCAAGGGTGAGGGAGGTAACTGATGGGGACAGAGGTAAGGTGTGGATGAAGGTGAGGGAAAAAGGGGGTGGGGATGAGGGTGGGTGGGGGTAGAAGGACGTGGTTAGGCTGGGTGCTGTCACACACACATTGGAGGCTGGGACTGGAGGCTGGGACTGGAGGCTGGGACTGGAGGCTGGGGACTGGAGGCTGGGACTGGAGGCTGGGGCGTGAACACCACCCTAGAGGGCCAGAGGCTACTGAGAGGCCAACACCAGCCCAGCACCCCTCCCCCCAACCCGTCAAAGGCTCAGAGAAACTACAATTAGGGTGGGGAGTCAGATGGCTGAGCGGTGAAGGAGTCGGGCTAGTAATCAGAAGGTCGCCGGATCGATTCCCCGTCGTGCCAAAATGAAGTTGTGTCCTTGGGCAAGGCACTTCACCCTACTTGCCTCGGGGGAATGTCCCTGTACTTACTGCAAGTCGCTCTGGATAAGAGCGTGTGCTAAATGACTTAATGTAAATGTAATTAGCACCGTTTAGACAGCGTTGAATGCTCTAGAGGAGTAATGGACTGGAATCTGAAGGAGGAAGACCAGGGGCGACCGGACACGGCTCAGTCTGCTGACTCCTGGAGACATTAGCATCGATTATTCTACACTCTACTTTCAAACCACAGCTGTGAAACAGGAAGCCAGGGTGCAGGGAGCGGGAAACCAGAGACGGATCGTGTGACAGCAACACTGCGGCTCGATAACGTAGTGTCTCGTGTTCGTTTGACATTTAAACCAGGGATTTTTCTGATCCAACCGTCATCATCCCCTTATTCAGGGTGGGGTCACGGTGGCAGCAGGCTGGGCAGGTTATTCCCCCACGTCCGTCTCCCCGGCAACCCCTTTCCAGCTCCTCCAGAGGGCTCCCGAGGCGTTCCCAGGCCAGATGAACCCTCAAGCGAGGTCTGGGTCCCCCCCCGGGGTCTCCTCCCAGCTGGACGTGTCCGGAAAACCCTCCAGAGCAAGGCGCCCTGGAGGCATCCTAACCAGAAGGCCAAACCACATCAATTGGCTCCTTTCCACGCGAAGGTGCGGCAGCCGTTCTCCTCTGAGCCCAGCTGAGCCCAGCCACCCTACGGGAGGGACCCTGGATCTCGTTCAGTCGGTCACTACACAAAGCGCATGACCGCAGGTGAGGGGCGGAGCGTAGATCGGCTGGTAAACCGATAGCATCGCTTTCTGGCTCAGCGCGGGTCACACAGATCCGCCCTTCCATCTCACTCTCCCTTCCTGCCGTCACTCGTGAACGAGATCTGGAGATCCTTGGACTCCTTCTCTTGGGGCAGTAGCTCCCTCCCAGGGAGCAAGCCACACGTTTATCCCGGCAGAGAGCCACGACCCCTTAGAGTTGGAGGTGCCGCCCCTCATCCCCGCTGCTTCACACACCCGGCTGCTAGCCCGCCCCCAGTGCGGCTGTAAGTCCCAGTCTGATGTAGCCAACAGAATCACATCACCTGCAAAAAGTCTGATTGTTGATCTGTGGTGAAACGCTCTCACCACTGAGGTATGCTAATCACTCCTGTGATTACGTCATTGGTTGTTTAATCAAGCTGGCGTTCCGGCGTTCCGTTAACTACATACGTGAACACCTTCACTATCTGTGGGGGGAGGGGGGGGAGGGGGGGAGGGGGGGAGGAATGGGAGGGGGGGGGAGGGGGGGAGGGCGGGGCGGACTGTTGGTTTGTTTCTCCCGATGAGGCGGCACTGATACGGGGTACAGATTCTGCTAGCTCCTGTACAGTCCACCGGTCTCTCCTGCTCGCACAGAACGGACTTCCACGAGTTGTTAGACCTCAAAGATTAATAAAATCCAACAGTAAAGATAAATAAACAGTAAAATAACTAGGAAGTTGTAGCCATGCATTTAGTTGGACCACACGTGAGGATTAATATGTTGTAGAACGATGTGTTAATAGATCAGTGTATGATTAAAGGCGTAATAAATAATCAAACTATTCTTCAACAGAGTAGCCTGATTGTGCTACCTGAAGATTGCGCAGAGGGTGGAGATTAAACTAGCCCTAAAGCTATTTATACATCCCGAGAGAGCGTTAGCGTTGGATGTGAACGGTTCAAAACAGCAAGATGTGGTTTTACCTGCTCCTCACGCTTAAAACGATTAAAGACTGATCAAGGCTGGTGTCAGGATGATATATAAACCCCCCAAATAAGCTTGCTGTGAATCATACATCACAGAGACTGGCCTGACAAATTAGCCTCCTCCTATCTCTCACACACAAACACACTCCACAACAAAGTCTGAAAGACGTAACTAAGGCGCTATGATGAGGGGAAATTAGGATGCGGAGGAGGTAACGCGTTCAGCACCTTTCGGAATTCATCCATTGGTGTGAAAGAGAGAATGTTGGCTAAAGCTTTTTATATTTCAGCAGCCAGTTTTACATACACACGAAAACAATAAATAAGATTAAGTCATTGGAAGTAGGAAGAATATTTATAAGTGGCGTGCCGTGCACTATGAACTCAGAAACTGGCGCTAGCGTCAAAGACCCAGACCAACATCACCAAAAATATGGAGCTTCTCCATTAAAGGGAAACAGCGTTGTAATCGAGTCTGTTTGATCAGTAGGCAATATGAGGAAAAAAAATACATAACCTACATAAAGCAGTAAAGATTATGCTATTTTGGAATTCGGGCCTTGCCTACTATACTTTTTGGCCGTGTCACTGACTAACGCACGAACAGTTGTGATGGAAACCAGACATTTGAGAACCGTTTGTCTCGTGGAAGGAGAGGCATGTTAATTTTATCCACATTATATAATATTCTTTGGGGTATCCAAGTGTGATGGTGTCGAGAAAGCCTGTCTCCAATTTACTTATATTAAACTAAATCATACTGTCCCCTGGTGGACGCTCCCTGCACTTGACACATCATAGAGAACTCGTCTCCAGTTTAATAAGCGAATCTCATTTTACATTAGGTGCGTTCTACATGGACTGACTTCATGCAGCGCCGCAGCCGGCTGCAGGTGGCTGACTTGAAACAGTGAATTCTGGTTAGACCATAGACATATATATTAAATGTCACATGACATGAAAACTTCACTTTAAGAGTTTTTTTAACATTGATATATGAGTTCCCCTAGCCTGCCTTTGGTAGCCTGACGTTGTCATACTCATAATTCTAGTCAGAATATGAGTCTGAGAACTCTCCGTTGGGCTTTGACTACAGGGCGTGTTTCAAACAAGCCTGGAAAACAAATGCCTCTTCGCTCAATTGGATAGATCTACAACCAATCAGAGCAACAGAGTATGTGACGTATGTTAAGCACCGCATAGTTGTTGTCAACAGAACTAAACTACAAGCAGACTTGAAGTATGCTTGAAGAATGAATACAAACGATTTTTGCCGTGTTGTAAAATTAATTTAAGGGTAGGGGGAGTAGCCTACTTGTTCACAGGGTCAACCTTTTTGAGCGAAACAATAAAGGGCAATGCATATACGAACAAGTTCTCCGTTTAGCATTACAACTCCACAAAAGAAAAGGAAAAACCATAATGGCCAGTGGGTTTTCATTGTGTACTATCTTCTTCGCGATCATCGGGGCCAGCTGATAAATTAAACTTTTACCGAATCCCGAAGGAAGGACGGCAAAAACATTTTCCATCGACAAATGCCTTGATTGCGTCTCTCTGTTCCTCTTTCAAAATTAATGCGCTGTCAATGTCTTCTAAAACAGACTCGATGGCAGAATCATAACATCCCAGATCTCCAGCAGTAGCCATGTTTGTTCAAAATGAATTCAACTTAAGCGCTCTTTTGTGACGTGTGTGATTACGTTACTGTTAATCACCTGTCCATCATCGTATAAAGCCCGCCCTGGCAATTTCATTGGTTCGCCCAGATTCTGGTTTTCTGTAGTTGGTCCCCAATAGAGACCCTCCAGACCCAACTTCCCGACCAAATTTTTTTGGGGGCGGGAGAAGTTGGGCTTCACAGCAAACACAGGGTTGGGATACTGAGGAGTAGATTTGGTCTCAGCTTTGGTAGGGACACTGCCCCCCCCCCCCCCCCCCCCCCCCCCCCCCCCCCCCCCAATTCACACGGTCATACACACACACACACACACACACTTTTACATAAACACACAGATAGTAAGTAAACGAGAGTCCACTCAGACAGTAATGCTATCATGATTTATTCCAAGATGTGTCTCAGAACATGTACTGATTAATTTATCATCATAATGGTCTAGGTCTGATTTGGCTCTTCCCAGTTTGCACATTGGGCGGGACGGGCAGGGTTCTGCTTGTAGCGTGTGACCAACTCCCACCAGCCCTGAAGAGAGAGAAAAAGAGAGGGTCAAGGATTTGTTTCTGCATAAAGAGCCTGGTGTCATATGACAGCATTGTGAGAGTGACCAAGGACCATTAGAGAAGGATTTTCATACACCATTATATCATAGAATGAATAAATGTAATATGACTCGAGTAGACTTGAACTGACCTTGCAAACATTTCACCATCAGAGCTCACAAAATTGCATGAATAAATGCATCAAACCATTTGTCATATAGGTCTTTAAAATGTTATAACAGTATACCATCAGAGCCAAAAATATAGACATGCATCTCTTCCGCCTATGGTCATCCACTCTAATTCAGGTATTTTGGGCTGGACAGTGTTCTTACTCATCTGTAAGCGTCTCTTAAGTACACACATTCTATTTGTGACTTGCTATATGCTTCAAGGTCTTTTTTTTGTAGTACTGAAGTAAAATTGTGGCACTGTTGGCTCTGTTATTGCACTTATTGTTGCATGTCTCACTGGCCATGTAAGTCACTTTGGATGAAAGCATCAGCTACGTGAATATATCAAATGTAATATAATACATTATTTCTTATTTATGTAGTTCACAGAATTAAATAAATTGGCTAAACAAACTACACAGAGATCTGCAAAAGCTGCAGTGTGATTGGCTCACCAAAGGTTTAGAAACAGCCAATTGCCTGAAGATGAAAAACACTAAATGGAGGGAGTGTAGGGTTTAGGGACTACAATGTATACTACAGATACTATAAATATCAATGTAAACATAAAGTTATTTTGTCTGTTGTTTGCATCAAACAGCTAAAGTGCACTGCGTGTCATCATGCACGCACGTACGCATGTTGCGTGTACAATTTTAAATTGTGTAGAATACCTATGCATGCTTAAATTATACTCTTTTTAAATCTACGATTGTGTAGAATACCTATGTATACTTAAAGCACTTTTTTGCAAAGAATTTCTAGGAATTTATATCGTGCCTGATTTAACACTAAACCTTTAGCCTTTACATTAAGAAGAATTTCACAGTACCAGACAAGACACTCTTCCAGAAATTCCATATCGGATGTAGGTAACTGTGTGTTCACAGTTGTTATTCATGTTAAATTTCCCACAACACGGTGTGCTTTCAGCGTTGTCATCATATTGTTTGCATTCATTGAGTCTGTTTGTTATGTCAATGATATCTTGTTGTGTCAGCACTTTCCCAGTTTCATCTTGGTAATTATCTCGTCTGCGATGTTCTCTGGTCTGAGGATTCAATTCTTTAATTTCACATTTTTCTTCTGAAAGGGATAGGCATAAATGGCTTATAAATCTGCTATACATGAGACAGAACCTGGGATTTGAGACAAATATTATTTTGTATATGTTCATGTATATGTTTAGATAAATGCATGTTTTCAAGGGTATGCATTAAACCTTTTAAATAAAACCTGCATTATATAACTGATACAAGTATACCTGATAATGTAACACTCCGTAACATATGTGTTGTTGTTAAAATCATTACAGCCTATTCAGTTTTGACTATTATACCAGATTATAACAGAACCTCCGCCATCTGGGTCAAAGGTGTGCAATATGCATGTGTGATCTTACAGCATTCAGAAAATGTTGAGTGAAACAAAAAATTAACCTGTCTTGTGAAAAAACATCTCATCTCCTTGGGTATTTCGCTCTCCAAGAGCCAGACCGTAGTGTGATTTGAATCTAATGATGTCGCCAAACCTGAACTGTGGAAATAATACAAAAAGACACAATGTTTTATGGGTTTTTTTGTTGTTGTGAAAAAAAACAATTAATTCTAGGCTTCCACAGCAATGATATGAAGGGTTGGAAGTCAATAAAAGGGTTCAACAAATGGAACATCTACTATTTGTATAAGAGCAAATGTGTGTATACTGTATTTCAGTATGCATGCAAAAAAAGTTCCACCTCTAATGGTTGATCCCCCAGAGTTCTTCCAGCCAGAAGGAGCAGAGAAACTGCAGACAGGAAATTCATCTTCGCAACAAGGAATGTGAACTGAAAGAAACATAACAATTGCTACCCATTCTGATGAAGATTAAAACATTTACAATTAATATATTTTTCTATAATTTATCAAATGGGATTCAAAGCTAAATAACTTTTTGTTCCCATAAAAACAGACACAGAACAATTTCTCAGTTTAATGCTTCACTTCCACATGCACCATAATTCATACATTACTAACAGCCTCCTAATATTACATTTACATTTAGTCATTTAGCAAACGCTCTTATCCAGAGCGACTTACAGTAACTACAGGGATATTCCCCCCGAGGCAAGTAGGGTGAAGTGCCTTGCCCAAGGACACAACGTCATTTGGCTCGGCCAGGAATCGAACTGGCGACGTTCAGATTACCAGCCCGATTCCCTCACCGTTCAGCCACCTGACTCCCCCATATTCTCAGTCTTACTGTACTACTACTCCTTATCTGCTTACAGTCATACACTACTAACTGTGTCCTGTTACAGTCAGTCATACACTACTAACTGTGTCCTGTTACAGTCAGTCATACACTACTAACTGTGTCCTGTTACAGTCAGTCATACACCACTAACTGTGTCCTGTTACAGTCAGTCATACACTACTAACTGTGTCCTGTTACAGTCAGTCATACACTGCTGTCCGCACCCTAATATTCTCAGTCTTACCTTCTACCAGCTATCAGCAAGTCTCTGATGTTCTTCTCTCTAACAGATGACCAGATGGAAATTATGCTAGTGGCTTCTCTTTTACCTGTGGTCCAAACGACAGGTGGATGCAGAACTTTGGGCATCAGGATATTTAAAAGCCCGTCTTATCACACATCAGCTAATCACCACCCTCTGTTCAACCAGAGGGGCGGGGCAGCTAGTATCAGAATGTACAGGGACACTGGATACAGAACAGGAGACACACAAATACGCACAGGTAGCGAGTGCAGGAGAATAGGATAGAGGTCATAAGTTCAAGAACAGGTCAAATCTTACTTGTTAAACTGCTGGGTAAACTGACGTTAAAGCATAGCAGCACTTCACAGGGATGGTTTATTGATAAAGAGACATCAGTGCAGAAAGCTAATATGTGTGTCGGACCCTGGGTATCACACTGGGGATGAAATACGAGAAGCTATGGAAAGAAGTAACCATCCATCATATAAAGGACAGTCAGTGTTCCAACATCCTGTAACCTCTCCAGAAGAATCATTAATACATTTCATACATAGTATAAGTATATTAACAGTTATCTGAAAGGTGGACTCAAAGTAGATTTCTCAGTCAAAAAAGATGCACTTAAGTATATTTAAGTATCCTTCAGTGTACTTTTTTTTACCTGGGGAGAACCTCTTTGACCCCATACCATTGAACACTGGTGTCACTATCCAACAGTTTACTTAAAGAACTGAGCGTGTGACAAAATGCAAATGCTATAGAAACTATAAGAAATTATCCGATACACATCCAGCATGGTCACATTATAACTCAGCCACAACTGAAATAACCGTTATCTGTGTTGAGCCATTTGAGCCAGAGATCACAGGCTCATCCTCATTTACCTGCAGGCAAATGTAGACCTTACAACACATCAGTCTTCTCACTCTAAGGTGACCCCCCCCCCTCCCTTTCTTATCTCCAGCATTATAGACATGCAAGTGTGGCCCTTGTCTTTGTGTGTCTTTTTATGGCATTGGTTAATTTAGCCATTTGTGCTCTAACTGATGTTTTCTTCATTGTTTTTTCATGTCATTCTGATATAATTGTGATTTCATATTGTTTACTTTTGTTAAAATGCATCACTAATATTTTCTTTAAAGCTGTGTTTTACCACTTACCGAGGAGGACAGATGAAACACATTGGCCCCCATCCAATGGACACTGGTGTCACCATTTTACCGTTTACACGGTGAACATATCTGAGAATACTAATTACACTTACAGTTATCTCCTCTTTCTGGTCCAGAGTCCCCTTGCCTGTAGTCCCCTGGACCAGACTAGGCACCTATCTACCACTGAGTACACCAAGGTCATGGCCCCAATATATTTTTTCTGCAGGTTTAGGATATTTTGTTAAATAAGAATAGAACTGCTGACGTTGACTAAGAACTGTGCATTAACGCACAGGTAACGTGGATTTTAAACTTGTCATATGGGGTGCGAACCAGTAGTTCAGTGTTTAGTTTAGTCAATGAATAACCAAACGGCTAGGAATCATGCAGGCCTGTAATCTACCGTCGTTCTTGAATGAGGTGTGTCATTTGATTGTCATTTGGCTACAGCAGGAATGCCAGCAGCCCACAGTGTTAAATAACCATGTGCATCCTTGTTTTGAATACACCACACAGCGTTTATCATACAGTTTGAATACACCACACAGCGTTTATACTGCCAAATGAATGAAGGCTGCCTAGACAGAAAAAAGATGCAAAGCAACAGAATGAAGGTTATATTCTACATATCATTAGCTTTAAAACTTTTTACCGAAAAGAATGTATTCGGCTATAACCCCTTTGTAATTACCAACATTTTGATTAATAACTGTCATTTGACTGCGTATACTTTTCTCAGTAACTAATGTAATACAATTACATGTATTTTTGTATTCACGAAAACTCCATAACATATAACTAGTCACTCCCCAACCCTGGTGCCAATGTAACAGACGTGGTCTTGCAAGTTCCGTCAGAGGTATACGGGCCACTGTCCGCTCTGACCGGGAGTCGAACCGACAACCTCTGACTATGGAGGACCAAACCTGCCATATTTACAAATGAATGAATGAATAAATAAATGTCCACATCCCTGCATTTAGACAGAAATAAACAAATATATGTATTAATTAATGCACAATTGTCAATCAATAGTTACATATATGTTACATTTATGTATGTATTTATTTTTGTATTCATTTATTTACTAATTTATTAATTCATTGAATGATTTATATATTCATTTATTTATTCATTTATTTATTCATTTATTTATTCATTTATTTATTCATTTATTAATTCATTTATTAATTCATTTATTAATTAATTAATTCATTCATTTATTCATTCATCTCAATATGTTAATGAGATGTGTCAATCAAAAATAGGTAGGCGGTATTTGACACACAATTTGCTAATCGTTTTCAACGCGTTGTATTCGATTATGTTAGCCTTACATCCGTCCTTGCTGTCATGGATGACATAAAAAGGGCAATTGCCAGAGACTTGGCCAGGCTGGCCGATCTGCATTTACATTTATTTACATTTATTCATTTAGCAGACGCTTTTGTCCAAAGCGACTTCCAAGAGAGAGCTTTACAAAGTGCATAGGTCACTGATAATAACACTAAGATAGCCCCAAAGCATTGCGGGTAGCCAAAAACAAGAAGTACACATTGTGAACAACCCCAAAAATAAATGCTAAAGGGAAGAAACCATAAGAGCATGTAGTTAAGCAAGTTACAGCATCAAATGATTCTTACTGTACACTGAGGGCACTAGTATGAGTAACCACAGTAAGTTTCAGGCATGTGACACTTTCCTAGTCAGGGTTAGCGGGGGGTGCATTTCGTGACAAGAAGGAATACAACAAGCCTGTCGTGAGATGCACCCCCCCTCTATTGTCTGTTCTGTATATCCCAACATCAAATGATTCTTACTGTACACTGAGGGCACTAGTATGAGTAACCACAGTAAGTGTCAGGCATGTGACACTTTCCTAGTCAGGGTTAGCGGGGGGTGCATTTCGTGACAAGAAGGAATACAACAAGCCTGTCGTGAGATGCACCCCCCCCTCTATTGTCTGTTCTGTATATCCCAACATCAAATGATTCTTACTGTACACTGAGGGCACTAGTATGAGTAACCACAGTAAGTGTCAGGCATGTGACACTTTCCTAGTCAGGGTTAGCGGGGGGTGCATTTCGTGACAAGGAATACAACAAGCCTGTCGTGAGATGCACCCCCCCTCTATTGTCTGTTCTGTATATCCCAGCATCAAATGATTCTTACTGTACACTGAGCGCACTAGTATGAGTAACCACAGTAAGTTTCAGGCATGTAACACTTTCCTAGTCAGGGTTAGCAGGGGGTGCATTAAGCCTGTCGTGAAATGCACCCCCCCTCTATTGTCTGTTCTGTATATCCCAGAATCAAATGATTCTTACTGTACACTGAGGGCACTAGTTTGAGTAACCACAGTAAGTTTCAGACATGTCACACTGTCCTAGTCAGGGTTAACAGGGGGTGCATTGCACTTACATCTAATGGAAAACCTGCCATGAAATGCTCTCCCCCCGCATACGTTTCCATCCTTCTACGCCAGCATTGTGTACATTTAATAGCATAAATTGAATACCAATACATGTGTAGGGTTGACAGGTTATGTTTTATTTTTTCATTTATTTCATTGACTTAATAAAAATAATATTTCTTATCTTAAAAAAGGATTTGATGGTTCTTTTGATGTTGATACATGGTTGATACATTGTTTTTAGTACTTGTCTTTTGTAGGCTAGGCATGTGAACCTTTGGTCCCTTTTCAGGAGACCTGATAGCCTATTCTGGATCAGAAGGCTGGTGTTTTCGACCTGTCTGAGTAACCCACCCTAAGCACAGGCTAACTGCATTAAAATCGCATGCCTTTGAACCTATACATTAGTACGAAGAGCCATGCCATGTGAAATACTTTCAACCTGCAATAATCATGATCATACTGGGGTATATTTCCTCAGAATGCGATGTCGTGGAGCAAGAATGTTGGTTTGCGTTCGTTACTATACCGTTTGAATGACGAATTTTAAGGATTTTGTGTTTAAAATAGCATCTGATATTTACACAGATAACAGACATCCTTCTCTTGAATTCAACAACAAAGACGGTATAATGTGAGACTTCTGTCTCCCCTTCTTTTGGATGCGATATCAAGACGAAATCCTTCACTCTTTGAAGCGCGCGCTCCCGCGAGGGGGTGCCAATCCAGAGAGTCATGCATCGGGTGATAAAACACCGGGAAGGTTCAGGGTTCACCATCACGGCCGCATGTGCGCGAGAAGTTAAATACACAAAATACAAATGACCAAAATAATGAAAATGTACTAAAATTTAATAATCCATAAAAGCTGGAACATCATTTGACAGAAACACAGGAAGCATTATTAGAGTTGGTTTAGTATAATATATTTCAGCTTCAAGAGACATAGAAATCAATCCTTATTTTCCCCATATTCGTTCTATAAAAGACCCATTTTTTTCTGAAGCATTGTTATGCAAAAAAATGGCATTAGAATATATTGTGGGCACTATGAAATCCCAGTGACTGATTATAAAATTAAGTCACATTTGAGAAACTTACAGGAGAGTAAGGTCCATGAACATTGGGAAAAACAAAAAGACACGAGGACCTTGATCTATCACCACAGACATGACAGGTGTTCCACTAGAGAAGGGCCTTTCAAAACAGCGCTTCCTTCCACACGACTTCACTTGAAACATTTACGCTCAATAACAGCTGTGGCCATGCTTGGTTGGAGACATGTAGAATCATACAACTAAAGTAGCCTCTCGTCTTCATATACGCTAGATGGCGAAGATGGAAAATACTGTGGTTTTTGTTTGTTTTTTTAAACCTTTTTTTTGTTTTGTTTTTATGATCCTTTTCTTAAATTGTTTCTGTTGTGTTTTTGATTACTTTCAAAAAGGAGCACTCTGACAGATGATGAGACTGACAGTTCTTGGTGGAGGGGAGGGAGGGGGAGGGGGGCGGGGGACTGACCCCTGGGGGGAGGGGTTAACTCGAAGTCCAAAGAGAAGTAAGGTACGAGTCTTCTCATTGGACATGCTGATTTTGATGGTAACCAATCAGATCATCCGTTTTACTGTTAATGGTTGCTGCTGGGGGAGGGGGGACGGGGACGTCGGAATGCTGGCACGGTCCAATCAGAGCAACAGTTCTTCATTACAGCATTCTGAGAGAGAGTGAGAGATAACAGGGAAACCAAATGAGTTCAGCAACATTCCTGCTGAATTATGATTAGATGTATACTGCTCTCTTGTGGCTTGCCAGTGCAAACACACACACACACACACACAAATCACCCCCCCCCCCCTCCCCACACACACACACACTCACTCACTCACCTGGCTCAGAGCTGCTGCGGCAGGGAGGGGGGGGGGGGGGGGGGGGGTCGGGGAGGGGGGGGGTCTTAAAGGACGACACAATTTGATTTCTTTTTAGCTTTTTTCTTTTCCACAGGCGTTTTCCTATTGATCTGTCTGACCAGGTCGTAGAAGATCTACAATGCAGAGACAGCAGATGGATGAGCTGACCTGGCCAGCACAACTGTTACAGACACTCAACACTGAGGCAAGATTGACTCTACTTTATAAAAAAAAGGGTGACAGCAGTAAAACATTGAGGCTTCACATTCCTCATCCTCCAGTAGGGGGCGCCCAATCTGACGAGTACTGACTCTCACAGACCTGCCATTCAGAGTATTCAGAGACTCGTGGGAGGAGAGAGGGAGGGGTGAGGAGAGAGGGTTGAGGGGAGAGGGAGGGAGAGAGAGGAGAGAGGGGTGAGGAGAGAGGGGTGAGGAGAGAGGGGTGAGGAGAGAGGGGTGAGGAGAGAGGGGTGAGGGAGGGAGACAAAGGAGAGAGGGGTGTGGAGAGAGGGGTGAGGAGAGAGGGTTGAGGAGAGAGGGGGGAGAGAGGAGTGAGGAGAGAGGGGTGAAGAGAGAGGTGCGGAGAGAGGGGTGAGGAGAGAGGGTTGAGGAGAGAGGGAGGGGGAGAGAGGAGTGAGGAGAGAGGGGTGAGGAGAGGGGTGAGGAGAGAGGGGTGAGGAAAGAGGGGTGAGGAGAGAGGGGTGAGGAGAGAGGGGTGAGGAAAGAGGGGTGAGGAGAGGGGGGTGAGGGGTGAGGAGTGAGGAGAGAGGGGTGAGGAGAGAGGGGTGAGGAGAGAGGGGTGAGGAGAGAGGGGTGAGGGGTGAGGAGTGAGGAGAGAGGGGTGAGGAGGAGTGACTCCTCGGTACTCACGTCGAGCACGTTGATCTTGGACTTGGCCGAGGACTCTAGAAAGGCACAGTGGTTCCACTGGCGGGCCAGGTTCTGGCCCTGCTCCATCCCCACCACACGCTCCTCCTCCAGGTCACACTTGTTCCCCACCAGGATCATCGGCACCTGGGGGGGGGTGGAGACATTTAGTCATTTAGCAGATGTTCTTATCCAGAGCGACTTACAGTAAGTACAGGGGCAAGTAGGGTTAAGTGCCTTGCCCTAGGACACAACCTCATTCAGGGCCAGGAATCGAACCGGCAACATTCTGATTAATAGCCCGATTCCCTAACCGCTCAGCCATCGGACCCCCCAGATGGTTGGAGAGAGAGAAGGGAAGCGAAATAAGTGGAGAGAAGGAGAATGGGTGGGGAGAGATGGAGATTCATGCTCCAGCTGCCCACTGGAATGATCCGCTCACCCTGACTGCAGGGCAAGCAGCGAGCACTCAGCCAGCGAGTGTGTGTTTTAGACGAGAGAGAGAGAGAGAGAGAGAGAGGGGAGGGGGAGGAGAGGGAAGTAGAGGGAGAGAGAGAGAGGGGGAAAGGAGAGAGGGAGCTGCGTGTGTGTCAGCATCACCACATCATATCTAACGCTGACAGACTCTTTCTGCCCAGTCAGTCCTGTTGAGGTTGGAAAACCACTTTTTATGGCTGGGGGGGGGGGGGGGGGGGGGGGGGGGTTGCGGTGAAGACGAAGCTGAGATGTTTGGTCGAGCTCCACAGAGCTCCACGCTGGTTTGATCTCCACACGCTTCCTCAAGGACGGAGGCATGGAGGTAGAGTTGGAGGGATGGATGGAGTGATGAAAGCCACTTCTCTCTCTGCCTCCCCCTCTCCCCCCTCTCCCCATCCCCCCCCTCTCCCTCTCTCTCCATCCCTCCCTCTCTCTCTCTCTAAATGGTGCGTGGCATTCCTACGCCATCAAACCATCCCCATCCAGTAGATTAATCTAGAACATCTAACTCTTGCGTTCCACACTTTCCCTGATAAGCAGACAGAAGGTATTTCCGGGGGGGGGGGGGGGGGGCTGGTCGTCACATCATATCCTGAGTGGGGAGGAACTGCATCCCTGGAGGAGACAGTTGGTCCCCCCCCCCCCAATACACACACACAGCCCTACTTGTCTTCTTTTGAGGTTTTAAGTTGGTTATAGTTCAGACTGGTTAGTTAGTACGCTTTCCAGGCCATGACGAAAGTTGCTGCTTCTCTAACAGTTTTCCAACATGGCTCTGTGAACTGAGTTGTGTTCCTCGTCTGTTGTGCCCCTGTGCATGTGGAGCTCCAGAGCTGCTTGCTGACGGCTGACGGCCAGACAGAGGAGGGGTTCTGATGAGCTTGGACTTTCACTGCAGATCATCCCTGACTGTCCAATCAACCACATTCACTGCGGCAATCCACACACACGCTGCCAGACTACCCCCCTCACACACACACACTGCCAGACAACCCCCCTCACACACACACAGCTAGACTACCCCCCTCACACACACACACACACACACAGCCAGAAAACCCCCCCTCACACACATACACACAATGTCAGACTAACCACAAACACACACACACACACAATGGGACTGGCCAGTGAGGGAACAGAGTGACAGACACTGAAAGGCCAATGAAAACAAAGTCCAGAGAACCTTTTGGCAGTCAGACAGACAGCTTAGCCCCGCCCTCACATAGGGAGAGGCTGCTGGGTCAGAACTAAGAAGAGCTGGTGAGAGAGGGGAGGGAGAGAGAGGCTAGAGGGAGGAGTTACACTAACGTTCTCTCCAGAGATCACCAAAGAAGGGCATGGTCCTTACTGACGGGGACTACCAGTTCATTCAGGACAGAGAGGAGGAGGAGAGATGATGGAGGAGGAGAAGGAGGGAGGAGAGATGATGGAGGAGGAGGAGGAGGGAGAAGGAGGAGAGAGGGAGGAGGAGAGATGATGGAGGAGAAGGAGGGAGGAGAGATGATGGAGGAGGAGAATGAGGGAGGAGAGATGATGGAGGAGGAGAAGGAGGGAGAAGGAGGAGAGAGGGAGGAGGAGAGAGGAGGAGAGATGATGGAGGAGGAGAGATGATGGAGGAGGAGAAGGAGGGAGAAGGAGAGAGGAGGAGAGATGATGGAGGAGGAGAAGGAGGGATTAGAGGAGAGATGATGGAGGATTAGGAGGAGGGAGGAAAGATGATGGAGGAGGAGAAGGAGGAGAGAGGGAGGAGGAGAGAGGAGTGGGGGAGAGGGAGAAGACTAAGAGGAGCGAGAGATGGTGAGAAAGGGACAGGAAGGAAGACGGGGATGAGGAGGGAAGGTGTCTGATCATGAGAGGATGATCTGTGCTCGGCTGAGTTTGTCTACTCACGTCCTCTGTGTCCTTGACTCGGAGGATCTGCTCTCTGAGGTCCTGCAGGTCGTTGAAGGTGGACTGAGCCGTGATAGAGTAGACCAGAGCAAAGCCCTGACCGTTTTTCATGTACAGGTCCCGCATAGCTGTGAACTGCTCCTGGAGGGGGGGAACACACACACACAGCATGAACTCTGCCCTGGCTCTGAGGAGGGCTAACGCTCAAAAGGTCAGATTAATCTGTTAGATTACATTCTGACTCAATCCTTATCTGACTGTATTCTCATGATGTTATGACTGGGTTGTAAAACCCTGTTGGCGAGCAGACTTGACATGAGTCCCCAGTAAACTCCACTCAGACAGAACACGGCAGGCTGGAGTCTCTGGGAGTGGAAGGAGATGAGCAGAGGGACTTACTGTGCCTGCTGTGTCCAGGATCTCCAGCATACACTGCTGACCATCTACCTCCACTTGCTGCAGGAGAGAGACATGACAGGGTGTTAGAAGCACAGAGAGAGGGGAGGGGGATAGAGGAGGGAGGAAAGAGGAGGGAGGAGAGGGGGGAGGGAGGAGAGAGGATAGACAGAGGGGAGGGGGATAGAGGAGGGAGGACAGAGGAGGGAGGAGAAGGGGGAGGGAGGAGAGGGGATAGACAGAGGGGAGGGGGATAGAGGAGGGAGGACAGAGGAGGGAGGAGAAGGGGGAGGGAGGAGAGGGGATAGACAGAGGGGAGGGGGATAGAGGAGAGAGGACAGAGGAGGGAGGAGAAGGGGGAGGGAGGAGAGGGGATAGACAGAGGGGAGGGGGATAGAGGAGGGAGGACAGAGGAGGGAGGAGAAGGGGGAGGGAGGAGAGGGGATAGACAGAGGGGAGGAGACAGAATGAAATAGTAAGTAGTGAGAGAGTAAGAACGAAACTGAGACAGCGAGAGATGAGTAGTGAGAGAGAAATGACATACCGAGAGAGAGAAAGAGAGAGAGAGACAGAGAGATGCTCAGTACAGCAGGCCAGCTCTCCTCATCAGGGAACACCCACCTTTCTGTACGAGTCCTCTATTGTGGGGTCGTATTTTTCCACGAAGATTCCCTGGACGAACTGAACTGTCTGGGGGGAGGGAGAGAGGGGGAGAGAGAGAGGGCGGGAGAGAGAAGGGAGAAACAGTACTACCGGGTCAGAACAGCACATCGACTCAGGAAATAACCAGGTGGACCATCTCAGAGAAACGTCACATGATGTGGAAACAGAGACAGAGATTGCACTAACTTACCCCACTTGCCTTAGGTTAGTATAGGTCATTAAGTGTATTACAGGTCTAGTATATCGTCTTGTATATTGCATACTATTTTGTTTATTTATTATCATTTTATTTATATTTGATCTTATCATAGATGCAATCTATGTTCTAAGTACTTATATGTTATGTTATGCCAGGTTGTCCCAGAATTTCAGTGCCCAGTCTGACCTTGTGTTATTGTGACAATAAAAACTTGAAACAGGTGAATATGAAGGAGGGAGAGGAAGTGAGGTACAGGAATGAGAGGAGGAGGTAGGAGAGGAGGAAGAGGAGGAGGGAGAGGAGGAGGTAGGAGAGGAGGAAGGAGGGAGAGGAGGAGGGAGAGGAGGAGGAGGAGGAAGGAGAGGATGAGGAGGAAGGAGAGGAGGAAGAGGAAGGACACTCACCAGGGCTGACTTGCCCACGCCTCCCGAGCCGAGCACTACGAGCTTGTATTCACGCATGGCGGAATCTCTTCACCGGACAGCCCAACAGTCTGCACCCAGAAACAGGAGGAGAGGTGGAGAGAGAGGTGGAGAGAGGTGGAGAGAGAGCGAGAGAGAGAGAGAGCAAGAGAGAAGGAGAAAGGGAGTAAAAGGAGAGACAAAATAAGATCATTGTTTTTTTCCCCTTCTTCAGACTCCTGTGAGAACTTTCAGGATCGTAGCGAGCCAGGCTCCATGTCCTTCCCCCGGACAGGGAGCAGCCCGATAGTGAACACCCAGGCCTGAAGCTCCAGGGTGGGGCAGGTGAGGGGGTGCACGACCCCTCTCTCTAAACACGAACCAGCTGTGCGGTTACAATGGAGATGCATGGTTTTTGGCTGCTTGTGCAATGACACCATCCCTCTGGCGTCCTCCACACAGAACACCATGTCAGAACCACTCTGCAACACTGCTGAATGTGAACACTAGGCTCCAGTCTAATGCTGTGAGATCTGGTTTGGGAGAAGCCTTATGGCTCGACCACCACAAGCCACAACTCTAACCGATGAACAGCACAAACAAGGTGTTTCCTGATGTATGATGTGATCCAGTTGACCAACATAGCTAGTTACAGGTGTGATAGCTGTGCACTGAAATTAACCTTGTCGGTGCATCGGGAGAGTTAGGGTGGAGGAGGGGAAGCTATCTGGGTATAGAGGAGGAGGGGAAGCTATCTGGGTATAGAGGAGGAGGGGAAGCTATCTGGGTATAGAGGAGGAGGGGAAGCTATCTGGGTATAGAGGAGGAGGGGAAGCTATCTGGGTATAGAGGAGGAGGGGAAGCTATCTGGGTATAGAGGAGGAGGGGAAGCTATCTGGGTATAGAGGAGGAGGGGAAGCTATCTGGGTATAGAGGAGGAGGGGAAGCTATCTGGGTATAGAGGAGGAGGGGAAGCTATCTGGGTATAGAGGAGGAGGGGTAGTTTTCTGGGTATAGAGGAGGAGGGGTAGTTTTCTGGGTATAGAGGAGGAGGGGAAGCTATCTGGGTATAGAGGAGGAGGGGTAGTTTTCTGGGTATAGAGGAGGAGGGGTAGTTTTCTGGGTATAGAGGAGGAGGGGAAGCTATCTGGGTATAGAGGAGGAGGGGAAGCTATCTGGGTATAGAGGAGGAGGGGAAGCTATCTGGGTATAGAGGAGGAGGGGAAGCTATCTGGGTATAGAGGAGGAGGGGAAGCTATCTGGGTATAGAGGAGGAGGGGAAGCTATCTGGGTATAGAGGAGGAGGGGAAGCTATCTGGGTATAGAGGAGGAGGGGAAGCTATCTGGGTATAGAGGAGGAGGGGAAGCTATCTGGGTATAGAGGAGGAGGGGTAGTTTTCTGGGTATAGAGGAGGAGGGGTAGTTTTCTGGGTATAGAGGAGGAGGGGAAGCTATCTGGGTATAGAGGAGGAGGGGTAGTTTTCTGGGTATAGAGGAGGAGGGGAAGCTATCTGGGTATAGAGGAGGAGGGGTAGTTTTCTGGGTATAGAGGAGGAGGGGTAGTTTTCTGGGTATAGAGGAGGAGGGGAAGCTATCTGGGTATAGAGGAGGAGGGGAAGCTATCTGGGTATAGAGGAGGAGGGGTAGTTTTCTGGGTATAGAGGAGGAGGGGTAGTTTTCTGGGTATAGAGGAGGAGGGGTAGTTTTCTGGGTATAGAGGAGGAGGGGTAGTTTTCTGGGTATGGGGCAGCTCAACTTGACTGGTACAGTGCTACATCAGCTAAGATAAGAGGTTCTCATGCACAGAGCAGTCTGGAGGTCTGTCTAAGGTCAACACCAGGCCTGACACCAGACCCCAAGCCCCACATCAAGACCCCCAGGTCCCTACCTCGGTTAAGAAAACGACTTATTCTTGAAATAATGCTCTGCCCCAGATATTAAAATGTCCCAGAACTATGATTAATCTCCATCCGTGGCTGGAGCTCTCTGGAAGCTCTCTGGAGCTCTCTGGAAGCTCTCTGGAGCTCTCTGGAAGCTCTCTGGAAGCTCTCTGGAGCTCTCTGGAAGTGAAGCCTCAGGTCACGGGCTAGGCCGACATGCAGAACATCCCTGGTTGGGTCCCCCATGGTCACAGATCACAAGCTAAACTTTCCTGCACATGTCTATCTGATGTGGACGTCCAGATCTATAGCTGACCTGAACCCCCTCCCATCCCAGAAGGCCCCTGGAGAGGAGCCATTACAGAGCACGCCAGCAATGGAAAAAAGTTAAACGAGCGATTAGATCTACACACACACACACACGCGCACACTTATCACACGCACACAGCCATGTAAGGACATCTGTTTGAGGGGGGGGGGAATCTAAGAAACTCGCCGGCTCTGGCTCCACCACCCATTTAACAACAACAGTGTCTTTCCTGACAAAACAAACTAGCGTTAAACACCCCCCCCATCACTCTCAATCCTGCCAACAAATAAGGAGAGAGACACGCACCGCAAACGGGCCTGCCATTATGACATCACGGCATCACTCACCCACTAAGGACGGAGGTATGTCTCCATGTAAGGCAGGGGAGAAGCAGGAGAGGACCACAGAAGAAGCCACACAGCCCAGACCCCGGCCAAGACACAAACTAAGCAGCACTGAGGAGAGACAGGAGAGGGAAAGAGGAAGGGAGAAAGAGAGGAGGAGGAAAGAGAGAGGGAGGGAGAGCGTGACGGAGGAGGAGAGACAGCTAGAAAGAGCAAGCCAGAGAGAGAGAGAAAGAGAGAGAGAGAAATGACCCAACAACTGGGGTCAACCTCACCATCAAGACTACATAGATAGGGTTTAATACGCAGCCGATACGGATGATATGCTCTGGTCTCTGTCCAGGGTCATCATCACCCAGCCTGAGTCAGCAAAGCTTTGAGTGACAGGCTGCCTATCTCCCCCGGCCCAGTGTGGCCAGCAGGAAGCCACAGCCTTATCAAGCAGGCAGTACTTACGCCATCCTCTCCATTTCCCTTACGAGTCACACGAAACAAGGGGCATTCCGCTCTCTTCACCAAACCGCCCGCGGTCTAGGTTTAGAGAGAAGGGTGTGAAAGCAGAGAACATTCGGGGCTAGTCAAATTGATACTTGCTCACCCAAGCAGGATGTGTGGTTCAACACTGGTCTCGTAAGGTGTCCCACAGTGTCACTCAATCAAATATCTTTCAGGAAGTCTTTCAGGCTAATGTCAGTTGAAAACCAGGTGAAGGATTCTATCAAATCTATATAAACTACAAGCCAGTCAGCATCTAAATATGATGTCATTATTAGCACTCATTTTGTATTTCTGCATATCTATCTGGTTCGCAGACTATTCATTGTAGCTGTTTATATCACTGACAACACTCTTGCTCAGGACTGTTTGTTCAAAATCTACCAACTGATTTTAATTGTAGGGCCTACAATTTTACACAAATCTTGATTCAGGTGTCCAAAGAGCGCCAATTTGCAGCACTAAAACTGTAAGTTAGGTCGTGTGATAACCTAAAGACACGACTACTGAAACTAGTTGAGAAAGATGCTAATGACACCAGTTAGAAGAAAAGAAAAGATCCCCAACTGTCAGTAAAAGATGTCATCGCTTCCTCTTTCCTGACTGCCAATAATCGGGCTGGTACGACGGAAAAGTATGCCTAAAAAAGATCCCAGACCGCATGCTTGCTGTGAAGGGAAGTGGATTATAATATCTGAGCTTGCCTACATCTCATCACCATGAACAGATATTTTGGACACATGGATGTAACATAGGCCTTAGACAGCTGGAAAGTGGGGTGAAAAGTGGAAGCCATTACCTACAACCATAAAAAAAAAAATCTAAACTTGCTGGCGTGACACAAGTTTAACCTTTCTTTGAAGTGACTGTCCTGTCATTTAGTGAACGAGCTAGCACAGAGGAAGTCAGGTGGCTGAACGGTTAGAGAATCGGGCTAGTAATCTGAATGTTGCCGGATCGATTCCCGGCCGTGCCAAATGACGTTGTGTCCTTGGGCAAGGCACTTCACCCTACTTGCCTCGGGGGGAATGTCCCTGTACTTACTGTAAGTCGCTCTGGATAAGAGTGTCTGCTAAAAATGACTAAATTCAGATGTGCAACACTCCATGAGTACAGTAGAAACCTGAAGTGTTACACTGATTAAGTATCTGGCTAAAACGTTGGATATACCTGGTTTGAATAGCTATACATAGCCACGAAGCAACTGACCCAATCCCCACAACATAGAACGACAAAACAGCACTCGCAGCTAAGCTAATCGATTGAAATGACTGCCTAGCCAAGTAGTCTAGGCTGGCTAGGCAGCAAAATAAATATTATTGTAGCCTAACTTCTTAGCTACCTACCTACAAGCTTGATGCTCAGGAATAACATCAAAGCTAGGTAGCTACAGACAGTACCAGGCCACTTCTGGTCATGTAGGCTAATTAATTGATCTTTGCTAGCACGCTAGCAATCTCGCCTCGCCCAAACTACCTCCGCCCCCCATCGCCCCCCCCCCCCCCCCCCCCCCCCCAGCCCCCCAACCCCCACCCCAGCCCCCCTAACAAAAAAACTAAAATAATTAAGACGTAGCTATCATAATAAATAGCATATTCCAATCAACACATTGTATGGTATAGCTAGCTAAGACAGAGTAGTTGTCTAGCTAATAAGGATAACAAGATAACCTCAGTGGATACCCTAATAGTTTAATTAGCTGGCTAGCTAGCATGTAAGCTAGTGCTACATTAAGTTATAGTTAGCAACCCAAGTTAGCTAGTAGCTACCTAGTTAGCAACCTAGCCAATAATGTGAAGGGAAATTCCCTTTTATGACCAAAAATGAAATAATACTGGAACGTAAATGAAGGTTCGTACGTGTTTAACGGTCTTCTAGGATATACAGTAAGCTCAACAGAACAATTTCCTTGCCTGATTTCATCGTTTCATGGCATGGAACTTCTATCCCAACAATTACACGGAGCCCAAAGACTTCACAAGCTAGGAAGCCGACACATTCTTGCGCTTCCATGTACGATTGTAACAGGCAGCAACATACATTTCTGACCACACACTAACATCAGTTATTTTGCTATTGGCAACACAAGGGTACCTTTAGAAAACGGACATACCTGGCAGTCGTTCTAAATGTGCTAAAGCATTAGCCTGCCCTTCCGTCTGGCCTTGACTAAAAATGGGAGTGCATTAACACAGACACACACTCAGTGCTTCAAACGCTTACTAGGAACACATTCCTTTATAAACTGGTCAAACAAACCATCACACATCCTGCATTTCTTCCAAGGTAATACCAATACGCTTCTCTGTTCATTTTATGGCAGGCGACTTTTTTTTTTGAAAGACAAATTAAGTTTACTTGCTTGCCATTTCTACTCACCGTTTCTCGCTCTCACTCCACACTCCGCCAGTGTCAATTCACCCCCCCCCCCCCCCCCCCCCCCCACCCCCCCCCCCCCCCCCCCCCCCCCCCCCACCCCCCCCCCCCCCCCCCCCCCCCGGGTAAACGGTGCGCTGTAGACGTCACCTCCAACGTTTTCTTATTCCTAAAAGGGCACGGACACATTTAGCGTTTTATCATTGTACAGGGACAAAAATAATCAAAACGCGAATAAATGAAAAAGGGAACTGATAAGGTTGAGTTCATTCACAGATTAGCCTACTTAGTTCACTTATTACGTGTGAAATGACTTGACATATTGGTTCCCCATTACATTAACAGTGACAACAGCTCCGGTAGGTAGCCTATTATTAAACATTTCAGTGAATGTTTCAAAGTTCACGTCAAATGATAAAGGTGTCCACCATTTTAAAACGTATCAGTTCACCTGATTGACAACGCCTAAGGCACTACGGGTGTGTTGCTGCTGCAAATATTGCTCTTAGCCGTTGAATGTTATCTCTTACCACAAACTAATGCTTTGACATGGCAAAGGTTTACTTAGTAATAGGTCTTGCAGTATACTTTGATCCCATGGGGAAATTGGGAAAGTTTTAGCAGGCAAAAACAGGAAATATGAATATTAAAATTGGAAAACTAATACAAATTCTTTAGCCTAGCATTTAAAATTACAAGATCGATCTAATATTATACATGTGGGCTAGCAAAGACCAAAATGTTATTGATTACAGCTAGGTGAAGAGTAGGCCTGCCCATTCTTTTCAAACATTTCTGGCCCCTTATACAGTCGACTTTTATGAATTAAGACAGAATCACTGTAGTCAACGTTGTCCTTCTAAAAGTGGATGGCATTCAGACGACTACACTATGATTTTTTTTAAGCGGTTAAATCATAACGAGCGATTTCGGAAAATGTTTTCCACACACAGCATAGCCTGCCACTAACGAGGCATGAGTGGTTTATTATAGACCTACAAACAGGTGTTTGTGTTCCTCCAAGAAGTCTATAAAAGTTACGCTGACGGCACAACACCTACAACCGCAGTTAATTACTGACAACAAAAAACCGGAGTGAATTTGGAGAAGTCTTTCAGGGTAGTTATCAGGTGAGCGGCGCCCCTTAGTGGACACAAGCCGTCTGTTATAGCCATAAACCTATCCCTAAATCTAACCCTAACCTCAAATTCAGAAATTAGGGTTAGGGTTAGGAAAACGGCTGACCTTAACCCCAAGCCAACAACATGGTTGCGTTGAGGCGAGGTAGCAGAACCAAGATCAGGATTAGTTATAGCCATAACCCTATCCCTAAATCTAAACCTAAATTCAAAAACTAGGGTTAGGGTTAGGTAAACAGCTGACGAGGTAGCAGAACCAAAATCAGGATTAGTTAGGCCTATAGCAAGGACGTGCATTTGGAGGGCCTGTTGCTCTAACATGAAAAAAGCCCCCCCCCCCCCCCCCAAGCTCAAAAACGCGATCAACATTAACTCCATTATTTCAAAAAGTCACATATGGAAGGCTTTTCCCTCTCCTTCACTAGCAGTGCACTGAAGTGAGAAGACAGACAATGTCGTGTGACTGGGGGCAGAGGGCAACACTGACATTATTAGGGTGGCAAAATACAACCCAGAACTGGATGCTATTGCAATTTAATTTGATTTAACTTTACTAATGATGGGCTTTTCCTAATGACACAGCCACAAAAAAAAGTCAACCAGGGCAAATGGGCTTTTGCCCGGCCAACAATAGCTCATACCTGTGCACATCCGTGGTCTGTTCCTACAGTGATTGACGCGAGTTCATACAGATACTGATGTTAATTGATTAAGGAAACATACAATCCAACATCTAATTCCAATTAAGAACTTCAATATAAACATGGAACATTGTTTTATTCTTATATAATTCAATCTGTTATACAAATGATAATGTATATCAATCCCTTGCATGACAACTGTTGAGGTTTGAGCGAAAGATCGCTACTTTCCACTTAATTTGAATAGCTGTTTTCTTCTTCATCAAACACATCCAGTCCATCCAGCCAACAATAACAAATAAATAAACCACATAAAACTAATTGTAGGGACAGTATTTAATATTTTCTTTCTCCTTTGAAACCATTAAATAAAATGGATCATAAAAATGCCAGCCAGTTTTACTGTAATTTACAAAATGGCCAGCACAAGCAGGTTTTACCGTAAATATTAAGGCAAATAAGCAATACATATTGTATACATGCGAAAAGCCTTTTACTGTATATACACAAAGACAAATGATACATCAGATGGGTGTTGGGTGCTTGAATCAACTTTTGCCTCAACTTAATTGTCTATCCTGCAGTTCAACGTGCAGAGTGTGCATGTATGATCATAGACACTCCACACATACATACACAACTCCACAAGCCAACAAATTACAATATTGTGATCTGATCTCTTTCTAACCAATTAGGGGTCAACTAGATGTAACTGACAGGTTGAGGGCCAAAAGGCAACTCAGCACATGGTTCTGGCGTGGGGGAAACAAAGTTACTCTGTCCTCTAGTGCAGTCCATGACGTTAGGAGCAACTGCAGCTGCTTGTTGTGTAGTTCTCTTGTCCCTTTCCCCAGTGTAACGTCTGCAAGGAATTCAAAAGGCCTAGTGGACGAGAGAGTCCTCTCACTGGTACTGCCGGTAGTCTCCGAAGGATGGGGCTGGCATGGGGGCGGGTTCCTCAGCAAACTGGGGCCCTGGAGGGGAGGGGGAGATGAAACGTGTTTATCACACTGGTCAGCCATAAATCCTTCCAGTGCTCTGACACAGTTGTGATCAGTCTATGTCTCTCCATAGTATTAATTAGCAAATGCAAGGCTTTAGGCATTTAAAAATGAGCACTCACACAAGCATACCATGTGACCCTGTGTCTCACAAAGCACCCCACTGCCCCCCACCAGCCTGATCCCAGGCTCAAATCCCAAATGATTATCATGGTAATGATTATCATTATTATATGGTAGTGCAGCTATCAGGGACCAAGCTGAAGCCATTGGCATCTATGACAACTCAGATCAAGAGGCCCCAGCACAGAGCTGCACCAGGGAGACACAGATCAATAGGCCCCAGCACAGAGCTGCACCAATGGGACACAGATCAAAAGGCCTCAGCACAGAGCTGCACCAGGGGGACACACGTACCAGTAGGAAACTGCGATGAAGCGAATCTTGTGAGCAAGATGCCGGCACCTTCTATCAAAGCCAGCAGTATGCCTCCCATCGCTGCAGAGCCCACCATGGCCACTGGGCCATCTGCCAGGACAGAAGAAGACAGCACATGAGTATAGCATGAACTGACAGCAGAAGAAGAAACACATTAGATGAACTTAAGTGAAGACGTTATTAAATGTACTTTGAAAGTAGAGTAGAACATGAATAAATAGAGGATCAGTGATGCCATTACAAAATCACTGGTCACAGCTGAAATAAGAGTGTTGACAGACAGGTGATCACTGTGTTTATGTTATATTACCACCAGTCTACAGATAAACAGACTAGTATAGACACAGATTCAGACACTGATTCAGAGAAACAGTGAGAGTCACAGAGAGAGGGAGAGAGAAGCAGAAAGTGTGATACGGAGAGTGAGTGAGAGAGGCAAAAGGAGTGATACGGAGAGAGACAGAGTGAGACAGAGAGAGACAGAGTGATACAGAGAGAGACAGAGAGAGGGGGGCGCTGAGTAAGACAGACAGCATAAGAAGCAAAGTAAGACAAGTTAAGAGAGACAGAGTAAGAGAGAGAGAGACAGTGTGTGAGAGACCAACAAAGCCACAGAGAGAGAGAGAGAGAGAGAGAGAGAGAGAGAGAGAGAGAGAGAGAGAGAGAGAGAGAGAGAGAGAAGACCCATCCTCCCCAGCAGGCTGCTGCCAGGCGGGATCCAGTACTCACTCCTGGCTGCCAGGATAGCTCCAGTCATGGCCCCACTGGTAATGGAGTTCCAGGGGTCCTCCTTCCCTCTCACCTTCACCAGGCCACAGTCGATCATGGAGAACAGCCCACCCCATACTGCAAAGCTGCCTGCCACGCAAACACCACGACACATCACACACAGCTACCTAGTAAACAACCTTCTGAATCCATACCAAGACGATCACATTATTCAGAGTGTAACCTGCTTACCTCCTAACTGTGGGGCTCTGGTTTTGATGGCCGTCATGCTACCTTTCAATCTGTGGTTCATCCCCTGGAAGAAAAGAGAGGGTTAGAGGGTAGGCTTACTAGGCTACAGTCCCCAATCCCTGCATCTCTCTCTGGCGCTCTGTACCACCCACCAGGACGCTAATCAACAGTCATGACATTTGTGAGCGGTGGAGAGGAAATGCAGGATGACTTCATCGGGTAAGAACATTGTTTCAGGCTGACTGGAGCATGGAGCATTAGCGGTGTTGCTAGACTTACTGCCGGTGAATTTCTGAAGCCCTTTACTGCCTGGAAGATACCTCCACCGATGGCTCCCATGGTGAAAGCACCCCCACAGTCATCCACTATCCTCCATGGGCTAAATAAATCAAGTTCAGATCAAATGTTTACATTTTCTGCAGTTCAATAACAATCACTGGTATTGATTTTTTTTTTTTTATGTACTTCCGTTTACAAGTCAAAAGTTGATAGAAATGACGTATAATTTCGTTGTATATAATAATGTATACGTAATATAGCTAGTGTTATGATTAGATACTTTATGTGTATTTAACTACGGCCATAAGAACATGTCAACCACGTAGAGTTTGAGAAACTTCCACTGACCACCTGGTTTGTTATCTCTGTTCATCAAAACTAAGTGAAGGGCTGACTGATGACAGCTAATGATCAGGTATGCTAAGCTAACATTAGCTAAATTGGATGTTTAGGCAGGCGCTTCTGACCATAAGATGGTAAGAAACTGGTGAAAACGGCTCGTGGCCATAAACAGATAGACAACAAAACATTTGAGACAGCGTGGCTAGATATCAAATCCAACATTATGGGAACTGAGCAGTAGATAAGTTAGTCTATAACTGAAAACTAGAGTCAGACAAGAGCCTTCTAGAAGTATAACTCGCTCGATGGCTTCTTGCAACAAAATCGATACTTCCGGCGGACTGGTATAATTTATTAAACGTAGGAAAGTGTAGTCTAACTTAAAACTATTGTCCGTGAGTAAACATGTCTGTCGTAAAAACATTCACGTCCTAATAAGCATAGACGATTGCTTAACAAGGTCACTAGCTAGCAGCGTGAGCTAGCAGCGAAGGGCATCTCTGGGCCGGGTACAGCAGGCACACGCTGCTGCTAGTAGTAGCAGGCAGGATAGCTTGGCAGCCAGGACGAGTTAGCTTTAAAGCTAGCCGGTTAGCTAGCTAACTAAAACGACCTGCCAGGACGAGGGAGAGAATGATAACGATGTTGGTTTGAAAAAAACAACGAATCAATTCTATGGGATTGTGAATCGTGTTTAACTCCTTTAACTGACTTGACTGTAGCGTTAATACAATATTTGTTAAGGCTTACCATGGTTCCCTGGCATATTCCTCCATTTTGTTCTTTCACTGTTCCTTCTTCCCCTGACGTAACATGCTTGAGCAACACTTTACGTGATGACGTATTGACATCCAAAGCGTTTCTTGTATATAATAAATAATGATTATGAAACTTTTTTTTTTTTTTTACACTTCAACAAATCCATCTGTGCAATCAACTATATATCACAAAAACACAGAAGGTACCTAAAGCTTTCGAGAAAAAAAAGACAATGAAAAGTATTGACTTGAAATGCGTGAGGTTTTGAGAAGTACAATTTCTCCACGTGTTTAGAAAAGAAAACACAAAAATAAAGTGATAAAAATGATATTCAACCCCTGCCCCTACCACTCCCACCCCCTTTCTCTTCATCTCTCTCTCTCTCTCTCTCTCTCTCTCTCTCTCTCTCTCTCTCTCTCTCTCTCTCTCTCTCTCTCTCTCTCTCTCTCTCTCTCTCTCCCTATCCCTCTCTCCTTCTCCTTTCTCTCTCTCTCCCTTTCTCTCTCTCTCTCCTTCTTTCTTCCTCCCTCCCTCCCTCCCTCCCTCCCTCCCTCCCTCCCTCTCCCTCTCTCTCCTCTCTCTCTCTCTCTCTCTCTCTCTCTCTCTCTCTCTCTCTCTCTCTCTCTCTCTCACACTCTCTCTCCTTCTTTCTCCCTCTCTCTCCCTCCTCCCTTTCCCTTTCTCGCTCTCTCTCTGTCTAAAGATCGTTCTGAGTTCTTGGTCAGAGCCAGACAGACTCCTGGCACCCTTCCCATTATTAGGAACAGGAAAGGAATGAATTGCAGCGCAAGTCTTCATCGAGAAATGACCAAATATAGGCATTTGCAGATGCAGAGTCTGAGGCTGAGCCGAAGAAAACATAAACGACCCTGGCTGTTGGTGTTCCACTTGTTCCCCCGAAGGCTCCAACGCTTTTCAAAAGCCTTGAACAAGATGTATCTTAGTTCAACAACGATACGTAAACACACACCACTCTCATCTCCGGTTGCACTCTGAAGCTTGGCCTCCTAAAAGCAAACCTTATAAACTCGCACGCACTCTCAAGGGACGACATCTTTTTATTTGTTGCAAATTAGCTTTTTTGTGTCCCCAAATGTGGATCTTTATAACAATGGTCTTTGCATAAATTACCAGTTATGTTCATAGTGATTGCTGGGACTAAACAGCCAGCCTAGTTACCTAAGGCTGATCACTATGCTGAGAGACAAACCCGATCGATTAGTTAGCAAGTAGCTAGCAATAACCTATTAACCAGCCATCAACCAGCTGTCTACTACTTATCAACTAGCTGTTCATCCTCTCTGAACCTCCATGGCACGTAAGATTCCACAGTAGCATCATTCTGCTGACTTTGCCGACTCTGACCTAGCCTAACCATGACCCTACACCTCACTCTGACCTAGCCTAACCCTGACCCTACACCTCACACTGACCTAGCCTAACCCTGACCCTACACCTCACACTGACCTAGCCTAACCCTGACCCTACACCTCACACTGACCTAGCCTAACCCTGACCCTACACCTCACACTGACCTACCTAACCCTGACCCTACACCTCACTCTGACCTAGCCTAACCCTGACCCTACACCTCACACTGACCTAGCCTAACCCTGACCCTACACCTCACTCTGACCTAGCCTAACCCTGACCCTACACCTCACACTGAACTAGATTAACCCTGACCCTACTACCACACCTCACACTATCCCTTCTGTAGGGTTAATGTTAGCTGTAACCCTAACCCTAGAAACAGGGCTAGTGTTTTTTGGGTTATGGTTAGAGTTGTCTGGGGCCCTAAAGTTAACCCCTAACCCTGCAACCACACATCACTATATCCTTGTTGTAGGATTAGGGTTAAGGTCAAGGGGAGCTAGGTCTAGGGGTCTAGGAGGTCTAGGGTTAGGGTTAACTAGATTCTTTATTGGTTTCAAAATAGTGTAGTAGTAATAATTAAGTAGGATGTAGGCTACCATATTTCATAGGTTTTAGCATGAAATTGCATGTTTTTGTATTTTTCCCCCGAGGTCCAGAAAGATGCATCTTTCCTTCGCATTTGAAAAGATGTATATAATTCATCACAGTGCTGTTGATCTCTCAGTTGGCCTCGATGAGTCAGTATCCTATGCTCCTGTTGACGTCTCAAAGCAGTTTCTAAACAATCCAAACAAGCAAAGAACATTCTCTACAGATATAATTTCATACCATGTCTGAGGAATCACAACTCAAAGCATATTTAAGTTTGAACTTGAATATAAGTTATGGAAATTACAGTTAGATAAAGTAGATTTCCCTTTATTCTTGCATTATATTTAACAATTCAACTAATACATGTCGACAAATATGTTCAATCTGATCATATTACATATGCCATTGCAAACATACCAGTCAGATATCTTTATAAAAACGTATACAGGCTCTGTATAAAAGCCTTGTGTTATTCAACAGAAACCAACGATATGCATCAATTTATAGTCACTTTAAAGCAGAGGGCCACTTGTAGAATATAGCTGATCACATTAAGATATTCAGAGTTCAGAAATGATGTTTACTTAAAGTATGTTGTAGGATGACAAGGTTGTGAATAAATGATGCTGTGGGCTACCATTGAACATTGGCATTGGACCACCCAGCATATTATAGTAAATCTAAACAGGCATCATGAAGCCATTACTGCCTGGCAGTGGGGGGTTGAGACCCTTTCAACTAGGAGGGGACAGTTGTACTGTTACAGGGGCCAGTTACATTTTTTGATTTGATTTACATTAAACACGAATGTTGTCATGTCGTTTTTGTCACTGCATTGCAGGCATTAACAGGCAAAAGACCAGGTGTATAACAATTCAGACTCAATATTTAGGGGGGACACAAGGGGGTCCAAGCTTGTTGTCACGGGGGCACTGGCCCCCACTGCCCCCCCTCCCCCCTAGAACTGCCCCTGCTTCCTGGTAGGCCTGGATTAGCATTCTCTCTGAGCCCGTTTATAAAGACTGGGATTCTAGGTTGCTCTTTATGTGGTAAACCTTGCCTGAGATGTCAGTTGAGATTTGGCAATGACACACATGTTACAAACCACTTCCCTCCATCCTTATTATTTTGTTGTTGTTGATTGATTAACTCAAAACCAAATTTTTTATCCCTGATATTATGTCAAAGAGAATTCTATACGAGGACAGAACTACAAGTGACAAGCTTGAAGCGGATTCCTTCTTCACAGAAAATAAATAAGATGTCGAATTACATTGTTCAATACTACAATAGTGATCATATCGTTTTACATACTGTTTTTCCGTTACAAATAGCTACTTTCTGAATTGCTTTCACGCACTCCCACACTTACAGAATACCTACATACACTTGCCAACATACCATATGGACAGCCTTGTAGGAATCTAGTGCAAATGACAGGCAAAGCATCAATATGGACTAAAGACGGACAAGCAGAGACTTGCTGCAGACCCCAGGACCTGCCCCTCCTCCCTGTGTGCCTTTGGTCAAGTGTAGAGGGCGAGGAGACCAGGAGCCAGGGATTCCTCTGGGAATCTCTCGTTTCACTCTGCAGCCTCCCTCTCCTCCTAGCACAGTAGTTACAGTTAGACTGTGTGTGTGTGTGTGTGTGTGTGTGTGGGATGTCCAGGGCTTTGATCCTCCTCAACACCTGTGAGATGTCCGACCCCCTCCTCCTCCTCCTCCTCCTCTTCCTCACGGGCCACCAGAGGGTTACTGCAGTAGCTTCGGCACAGCGACCTACGGGGGAGGGAAAGGAGGAGTCTCTGGAGATGTGCAAATATGTAAACAAACATAATCTTCTATGTGGGAGTGTGTATATACAAACATAATCTTCTATAGGGAGTGTACATTCATAAATAAAATCTTCTATATGTTGGAGTGTATATATACAAACATAAACTTCTATATATGTGAGTGTATGTTAATACACAATCTTCTGTAAGGAGTGTATATTAATAAACATAATCTTCCATATATTAGAGAACTAAACTAGTTGTGAGTAACCATGTGGAAAGCCTACCTACTCAGATAGACCTACTCTTCACTAAATCATCCAATCAGTTCAACTACATTCAATTCGATTCTATAGTATTCTATTCAGCTCAACTCAACTGATGAAATAGGTAAAACTCACCTTTTTGAGTTTCATCTTGGTGCTGTCCCTGATGGAGGCTAGCAGCTGGTCCCTGGAGTTCCTCCCCCCAGCCGCACCCCCGACCTTCCCCTCCACCCTCCTCTGGGACACGGGGGTCAGGGAGTTCTTCAGGGAGTCCATGTCCAGCAGGGGGGCAGGGGGTGGGGGCGGCGGTGGGGGTCCCCCCCCAGGGGGCGGGGGTGGGGGTGGGGGCCCCCCTCCTCTACTGGTCCTCTTGGGGGTCAGTTTGGGCGACGGCATGGGGGAGGCCAGAGGCGAGGGTTTGGGGGAGGGCATGGGGGAGCCCTTGAGAGAGCCTACTCCACCTGTTTTAGGGACCTCCAGCGTGCCCTTCTTGTCCCCGTTGGCCTGGGCTAGCTTCTGCTCCTGCAGGCGGCGCTGGCGTTGGCGGTCCATGTTCCGGCTCAGGATGTTGGTCATGGTCATGCGAGGGCCGGCCAGCTCAAACTGGTAGCCCAGCTTCAGCAGGGTGGTGTTTTCCTTCAGCACCTTTTTTCATAATAACAATTATAATAATAACAAGAAGAAGAAGAATAAACTGACGCTATTAACCAAAAGTAACATACAGAGGGAGATTTGAACCTACAACCTCTAGATCAGGGGTGTCGAACTCCGGTCCTCGAGGGCCGCTGTCCTGCATGTTTTAGATGTTTCCCTGCTCCAACACACCTGATTCAATTAAAAGGGTTGTTATAACGACCATTCATTCGAATCAGGTGAGCTGGATCAGGGAAACATCTAAAACATGCAGGACAGCGGCCCTCGAGGACCGGAGCTCGACACCCCTGCTCTAGATCCATGGTCTTACTGTAGCATTCCTGTATAAACCTGCAATAAATAATAAGTAATAATCTTACGTGAGCTATACCATTCCTATCAAGAATATATGCAATAAAAACGATGAAACAATGAATGATACTCGACCTAACAACTTAGAATAACCTAAGGCAAGTATAACAAACTGAGAGCACAGAACTGAACGACAGCCAATGAACGACAACAAAGGGGTCACCTTTGTCATCTCCATCTCGGTCTTCCCCCCGCAGATATGCCTCTGGTTGTGGAAGCGCAGCTCCGTCAGCGTGGCGTTGTGCTGCAGGGCACGGATCAGAGCAATGATGCCCTTGCCAGTGAGATGGTTGGAGTCCAGGTTGATGCTCGTAAGGGTCTTGTTGGCGCGCAGGGCGCCCGCGATGGCGTAGGCAACGTGGTCGTCGGCGCGGCAGTTGGCCAAAGCGAACGCCTTGATGTGGGTGTTGCCGTGCAAGGCCTCCGCGAACTGGATGAGCGTTTTGGTCTTGATGACTTCGGAGTTGTTGACGTTGATCTCCGACACCGAGGGGTCGTTCTTGTGGACTTGCTCCATGAGCTCGTCAAACATGCTGGAATCCTCCTCGTCCTCGTCTTCTTCTTTGGTTTTGCTGTTGGAGTTCTTATTCTCCACACAGTTCTGGCTTTGTTCCTCCATGGCTGACTCAGGACCGGCCTTCTGGCCTGTTCCTCTGCTCTGCTCATTCGTCTTCCTCTCTTCCGGATCTTTCTCCTGCATCCTCTTCCTCCCCTGCATCAGTTCCGTATCCTTAACCTTCTTTTTGCTCTCCTCATCTTTTTCTCTCTCCTTCCCTTTCTCCTTCTCCTCCTTCCCTTTCTCCTTCTCCTCCTTCTCTTCCTCCTTCTCTTCCTCCTTCCCTTTCTCTTTCTCCTTCTCCTTTTCCCCTTCCTCCTTCTCTCTCTCCTTGCTGTATTTCTTATCCACCTGCAAGTCGCTCTTACCTTTCTCGAGAGCCGTCTGTCTCTGCATCTGTTCGTCCGCCTGGTCCTTCTCCTCCTCCTTCGTCTTCTTGTTCTCTGCTTTGCACTCTTCTACCTGGCTTTGTCTTTCCAGCATCTTGGACACAAGTCCTTTGGTCTTAAAGTCTTCTTTTCTGTCTTTCTTCCCGTCCTTGCTCTGTTGGAGCTTGGAGATGAGCTCCTTGGTTTTGCTGTCGTCCCTCTTCTTGCTCTCCTCCTTCCTCTCTTTCTCTCTCGCCTCGTCGTTTTTCCCCTGCAACTTGGAGATCATGTCTTTGGTCTTATTGTTCATGCTCTCCCTGTTCTCTCTCCTCTCTTTCATCTTGACGTCCTCCTGTTTGTCTGTCGTCTCCACTCTGCTGTCAGATCTTCTGTAGCTGCTGGAGGCCCCGGGCCTGTTCTCCTTAACACCGTCTGGTCTGGTGCTGGTTCGCCCCCCCGGCCGGGTGTCCTGGTCGCTGGAGACGGTGGCCTGTCTCTGCAGGGGCCCCTCCTGGGCCTCCTGACTGAGGCCCATCTTCCTCAAGTATTCCTGCTTGCGGCTCTCCTTCTTTGGTTCCTGCAGCAGGACAGACGTGTAGCATCGGAGTCACGGCACTGTGCACATCAAGCCTGAACTCTCACTGCCTCAGACTGTAGAAGCAACTTAGAACATCTAACATGAAGTCCTCACTACCTCACGCCCAGGAAATTAAGGGAATACCTACAATGTGGTATATAACAAGATGTATAACATAACATGCTTGCATATTATATATTTTTGGTGCAGAGCATAGTAATGACTTTGTTTTGAAGCTTTATAGATCCTTTTAGTTAAGGAAAACACTATCCCTCCAGCTGGACTGATGACATCCATCCAACACACAAGCATGTAAATATAAACTTGACATTAGATACTGTGTGTTTACACAGTGCATTGAAGCACAGGGGAGACCATTTTATAGGCCAGAAATACATTAGCAGTGCTGCAAAGTGTTTGATTTGTAAGCCCCCATCTGTTTCACCGTGTACGGAGGAGGCCCTGGCAGACGTGGCCTTAAAAGGCAGCGAGTGAAGAAGCAATCAACCAAAGAATTCCATCAGGCCAGGATTAAGACGCTCCAGAGGGCCTAGTCTCGATCATGTGAAGTGGCTTCCTTAAAACACGGACAACTGCACACTCTCTGGATGGCTGGATAGCCTTTCATTGACCAGGGCGGGCCGTACAGTAAAAGTCAGATGTGAATTGCGTAATGTACAGCCTATTTATATATTATATATTTATATATATATAGCTTTCCTCGGTTTGTGAGGTGGAGAGGTACGAGGAAATGGGGAGGCAAGACGTGAGAAAGGCACTTTAACGTGTCTCTATGAAACCTATGTCAGGGAAACATCCCTATAAACAAGCACATTCCAACACCAGAAGCATGCACAGGTAGGTAACTGCCGTATATAAACACAGGGACCCCACTGGACGGACAGTTAAGTCCTCTTTAGAAAATGCTTTATCAAAGACGCGAACGAGTGACTGACAAAAACCCAGAGTGAAAGAAACGAAAAAGTGACGTTAGAGGTATTTCTGGGACTGCAATCATCGTACCTCAGAACAACTTTCTCTCTGGCTCGGTTTCTTGATTTCCCGCTCTCTGCTGCTGCTAGCATCCTGGATATTGTTGGCGGCTGGAGGTGCCTTCTCATGCGCCTCCGCTCCCAGGACCTGGATCCGGCCCTCGCCAGGGTCTAGGTCTGGGACGGTCATCACCTCCTTCTCCAGTTCCTCCATCTCCTCCGGGGACAGGTTGGACAGCAGGTTGTCCAGGTCGGGGTCCTCGCTCACCTGACGCCCGGTCCGGGTCAGCCCACGCACCTTCCTCCGAGACATCCCGATTCCTGACGGAGACACTCACGCCTCGAACATGTGAAGCCTCTCAAAAACCAGACCCAGATTAGTTTTTTGTATTTTTCAAATTATTAATATTTCAAAATATTATTTTCTTCGTGTCTTTTTGTTTGAGTGCCGCCTCTCCTCAGATTGACTTTATTCCGTGTTCCTCGGGAGGGGGCTTATTCCCAGAAGATGCTCTCCGAAACCCCGCCAGAGGCTTCAGCCCTGACGCAGAGATGGTAGAGGAGCCTGGCTTGCAGTACAGGGCACAAGCGTGGAGCAAGTCTGTCTGCCTCTCATCCTAGGCGTCTTGTGAGGCAAGGGCATTCTTCGAAATCTTTAGAAACTGCATGTCCATATTTAGTCCAGGGTACACAGTCCTTTCAAGGCAATGGGATGGGCTGAGGTTTACAAAATGCCAAAGTACACACTCTCACTTCCCTTTATCACGTTCACGGTTATTTCTTTAAGTTAATTGCAAAAAAATAATTATGTATTTGAACTTTGCCGAAAACTAACTTTGAAAACTTTTATATGGCGAATTAACTGTGGAATTAGATGCTTTTATCCTTTGCTGGACTGGTGAAAAACATATTTACAGAAAACAAAAATACACATTTGTAATGTTAAGATAACTGATAGGAAGGAGAAAACCAGAGGTATGGTTAAAGTCACAGGATGATTCTAGGTGTGGAGTGATATAAGAGCAGTTGTCTTTTACATTCCAAAGTTATACTTTATTGTTATTAGAAAAGAAGACTTCACATACTATATATACAGCGTCATACTAACCAGCTGATGACAGACAACCATGAAACCAGTTCCAAAAACAGTTATATCCTGTTATGAGATAGATTTTTAGTTGAAAGGAAAACATTTGAGCAAATATATGTTCAAATCTGTCAGCAGTTGAAAAATTTCCAGTTTTCAACTGTTTTTACTGTACATACAGGGATCATAATTCTGTACATATGGACAGTTAACATGACCAATTCAAGTTCAGGACTACAGCCGTTAAAATTTACAAAGATAGCTCTTTCACTGCTGAACCGATTTGTGCTTTAAATCATACAGTGGTTGCCTGTAAGGACTGTGGAACTGATTCAGAACATCATTATTTTATTTAAAATCTCTTTGAACAGCACTTGGAATCGCTTTAAACATCAGTGTAATCTCAGATGACCAGACTTGAACCTTTTGCAACACATTGCACTATAAAGAATCAGAAAAAAGTGCTTCTCAAGTCACCTACAAGAAGTAACTACTGTACAACACATGCTGAACACAGAAGAATTCAAACTTCTTACAAAGTTAGCTTGCAGTTGCAACAATGAGTCTAAACAGTCATAACAGCAAACTTACGTTCTAAATCAAGTTTTTATGGTTGTGGTACAGTTCTGAAACGTATTCCAGTATTCCAACATTTCAACAATTTTAATATTGTTAAAATTGTAAACTCTTACAATATAGTAAAACATTAATCTGTATTCCTTTACAAAATAGGTGAAATGGCTTGCAGGGTTTCCACAATGAGATAAGGCGGGATACGCTCTGTAAAATGGGACAACCATTGGTTTGAGACAGGAAACAAGGTCATGTATTCAGGAAATAAACGTCCTCATGACAGCTAGACACAATGACAGAGCTACCTGACAATGATATCAAGAGATGCACCTGACCTTGGTTTCACGATTAAAGTTAATGGCGGTTTGTTACGATGTACAGACTAAGCTGAGCTAAGTCGCTTACCACAGTGTGTTAACTTGCAGTGAGCATTGCAGGCTGAAAGGTACATGTATTTATATTGTGTGTGGCATGAGGGAGCATAGACATAATGAAGAGTAGATGCCGCATCGACCGCTGCTGCCTACTGGCGCTGACGAGCCGTGGGGCCGCCATCTTGGAACGGGCAACCGCTCCAATCATTGTAATCTGTTTGGCTGGGGCAATGAGCTGTCAGCGCATTTAATTAATCATACCGAACTGAATACCAAACTGATTTTCACGCGGTTTGCTTTGCTGCAAAGGTCATACATGATACAGGACATGGTTATTCTTTTCACAAAATACAACCAATAGTATGGTAATGTTAAATCTTAATTGTGAAAAGTAATCCCCCCGAGCCCTGTTTGCGATAGTCCGCCAATTTGAGCAGGAATAAGCTGCACAGTGCTGGCATCTTGTTTATTCTGATGCTAAGCAACTAAGAATTTGCCCTGTCCATGATGGCGGCAGCATTTCTCGCGCCCAGCAGCCAATGCGGCGTCTACTCTTTATTATGTCTATGTGAGGGAGGTACTGTCTACAGAGACTATGCATCATATTCCATCTCCATGGTGATGTGACACACAATGCCATTGTGACATCACCCACCTACACGTCCTAACTCCTGTCGCTTCACTACCAAGCAGGTGTAAACGAGCAAAAAGATAAATAGTCACATTTTATGAGGCTGTCACATTGTGTTGAGGGAGGTGTCGAGTGTACCTTGGAGCCCCCTGTTGGTGATGTCATGCTGCTGGCTCACTCTCTTAGGATACCTGGGGTGTTTGTGTATATGTGTGTGTGTGTGTGTGTGTGTATGGGTCGGTGTGTGTAGTTTGGTGAGTGAGTGTGGGTCGGGGTGTGTGTGTGTAGGTTGGTGAGTGTTCCGATATCCACATTGGTCAGTATGAACCAAACGTCCAAGGGAGTCATTGAACCGACACACAGCTCTCTCTGAAGAACATCAAAACAAAAGATAGAAACTAAAGTGCTTCTGGTTAACCTCCTCAGGCCCCGCCCACCGGACACACAGAGCTAACGCCTTCAGGTGCAGCTCCTCCTCTTCCTCTCTCGTGCCTCGTCACGTGGAGGCCTTCCCGTCAGTGTCCAGGGTACTGGGGGGGAGAGTAAGGTGGGGGAGCTGGGACAGGAGGGAGGGAGGGAAAGCTTGCATCATTACAGTAGTTTAAAGTGAGGAACGCTTGTCCCATGAAATCTCAATTTCCTTGTTGTGACAACGTTGTAGCCTCTCAACCTAGACTAGCGTGAGGATGTTGTCGCCTTGTCACTCAGAGACACGCGTCGGCCATCTTACCTCCTTGGTTGTAACCAGGGTCTGCCACTGGGTACGAAGGGTAGGGCCCAGGGTGCATCATGGGATAGGGCTGGGCCATGCCGGGATACTGAGGGGCCATCGGGTATCCATGGTGTGTGTACTCGGGCCGCATGACAAGGGGCTTGCCGTAGGCATCGTACAGGGGCTCCACCGGGTAGCTGGCCATAGGGATCTGGTGGGCTGAGAGATGGGGTGTTAACCAGGGGTGGAGGAGGGAAACAAGATGGCTGCCGTGCCCAGTAGATAACATTTGGACAGCGTGTGCGTATATGTGTGTGTGTGCTTGTATGTGTGTGTATGTGTGTTACCATCGTAGGGCGTCCGTCCCCGAGGCTGCCGGCGCTGGTACAGGTAGCAGCAGGAGCAGAGGAAGCAGCATACCATGGTGGCGATGACGGCCACGAACAGCAGGATGGACGAGGCGATGCCCGCGATGGTGGTGGGGCTGGGGGGAGGGGTACACCGTCACACATACACACCACATACATCACACACACACACGCAACACAAGTCACACACAACACATTCTTTGCTATGTTTAAATTTAAACTCAATCCAATCTGTTAAACCAAAGACAAATTTCCAGAACTGGATGATAAAACCGCATTGTGTCGGTTAGTCCAAAATAGACATACAGACACTAGACATGCACCTATTTCGTAACAGACATACAGCAACCAGACAGGTGAAACAGGCTCGAAATAGACACTTATTTTTAGTTTTCCTATAATTGAACAACAAAAACATTTCCATTAAGGTTATCTAGTCCATTTCCATGGTTACGTGAGGTCTCCAGACAGAAGTCTTCCCACCCAGGACATACTAAGTATCAGATCCCACTTTAATCACATCTGCCTCTACACCTTATGTCTCTCTCCAGGTACAATAACCATCAGAGGTATAATCATCAGTATGAAACCAGGGACGAGCCGTGTCCCTTCTGATCATCGTTTCACCGTGATCCAGTCCACCCTCCTGAACTGTTCCACACCCTAGGTACTGTTCCACACCCCCATAACTGAAGTACACCCCCCGAACCCTTCTACACCCCCCTGGACAGTTCTACACCCCCCCGAACCCTTCTACACCCCCCTGAACAGTTCTTCCATGACCCTGAACAGTTCTACCATGACTCTGTCCACCCACCATTAACATCCACTGTAACAGTGACCCGGTTCACTCACTGTTACAGCCTTCCTGACCCAGCCTTCCTTCCCCCCCCCCCCCCCCCCCCCCCCCCCCCCCACGACCTGTTCTACCGTAACCCGTCCCGTTACCGTCCAGCGCCTACCTGAACTGGAAGAGCATGCATCGCTTCTGTTCCCTCTCCGTGATCATCTTAAAGGCATCCAGGCAGCAGTAGCGCCGGTGGCAGTTCCCACAGCAGAAGGTGATGAGCGGGCAGTCGAAGCCGTTGTGCCATGTGCCGTTCTTATCCACATACCACAGGCAGTCCTCGTTAGCACTCGCTGCAGATGTCAGAGCACACACACAGATACAGTGTACACTCACACAGAAGTATCCAAAGACTCACACACAAGATACATTAATAATACACACATACAATGGTATGTTATGTTCACTGAACAACAGGAGATGCACCAATGGTTTAACTTCTATATAAAGCACAATAAAAAGGCATAGGTCATGTTGAACGAGATATAGTCAAGTTTCAATCATGATAAAAATCGTCAAGGTGACTGACCAAACATCGGACAAGGCTCGAGGCAGGTACGGTGTTAACGGTAATGGTGTATTTACATTTCACAGCTCACTGGGTTTACGGGCCTTCTGTTCAGGTGAGCACTGAACAGCTCAATTCAAACAAATATTTACATGGCGAGTTGTGAATATTATTCATGGAACGTTTGCTTGTTGACGCTGTCGTTCAACAACTGTATTTTAGATTATTTTATGTGAAACATTCAGATACACCGCTTGAACAGATATAGTGCTAGCACACATGGGATGTTACCAATAGCTAATCTGGACCATCTTCGAATTAGTCCTATACAGTTACATTCAAATATTTAACGATATCTCTTACTATCCGGACGAACATGAGATTCGCTGTCCTGAAAACTAGACAGCTACACGTTGCCAATGGATTCAACTGGAATAGCGTTTGTCAATAGCTAACAAACCGGGGGAAAGGTTATATAATTGTACCTATTATCTATTCGTAAAAGCATAATCAAATTGTATGACTCGAACGTTGTAACTTTGATTTCTGCCCCAGTCTATGTAACATACAATTTTACATATAGGTAAATATAGCGATGCACTTATTCCTACTAATGTGGTGCGGCCTAGCTACTCCAATGGGAATTTTTCACTGCAATCTTACCCTGCCAGGCGGAGAGAAGGCTGATCAGCACCGGCAAAGCCATGGCGACGAGGGACATTTTGCCTCCTTTAATAAACATGGCTTAACTATTCAAAAAACTATTTAAATATCAATAAATGATGGTTGGGAAAAGGACAGTCTATTTCTGTTCTACGACCGAGTAGAAATGGTATTCGATGTCGTCGAAGTCATAATCCATCCGAGCGTGGAACTACATGCCAAGCGGGAACCGGGTTCGTGATCAACAGGATCTGTGGAGAATGACACATCGCTTGTGACGACGTTCACCGGGGGTCGGATGAGACAAATAGCGGTTTCCAAGCACCGCCCGTGCACCGCGGCGGGTAGCAGAACGTTACATACCCCAGATTCTAACGGGCACTCGGTAGAATGTTTTTTCGTGTCTTTCTTTCTGGATAGGTTTACGCCTAGTCTACGGGTGTGTCAGAGACAAGATAAACTAACATGACAAAAGCCTGTCTTTTAAAGGAAAAACAAGTATTTTTTTTATCCTCGAATTCTGTTCAACAGATTTCTGGCATATATTGTTGCACACATTCAACTCCCACACAGCAACTGTCATCTTCATGTCGGCCTGATAAATGCTAAATAAACGACACAAATGAAATATCTGTTGCACATAGAATAACAAACACTTAAGGATCGAGACAGTAGGTTATCAATCTCCAGTTAACGTGTTTTTATTTACTTTTTATCCAAAAGTGACATGGCCTAAAGGGGAGGATTTGTAGCGGCGTCAACTCCAAAATACACAAATGCTACAACCAGAGATACTCCCATTCCCCAGACAGAATAAAAAAAGGGGATAGAATCGTAAAATGGTGTCCTACAAGGGCTTTTATTTATATTTCATCCAAAAACTCCAGCAGGTACAAGGAAATGACGAGGCTGTGTGAGTCACCATGACAACAGTGTGAATCCTTCATACCCACCTAGAAACCGCTGAAGTAAAAGTCCTCTTTCCAATCCGAAAAGTCAACTCTTTCGGAAAATAAGGCCGCCAATGTTTCTCCTCAGCTCGGAGAGTCAAGATTCTCCAATCGTCCATCAACTTGATCTCTTTTTGCCTCTTGGTGGAAGTTTAGTTTTTTTCTTGTAGTTATTTTTTTCACAGAAGCACAAAAATAATGGGCCGAGATACAAATGGGACACAGAAAGTGGTCGGTTCGTGGTTCGTGTCCCACAGCAGATCTCCAAACCCTTAACAGTGCTCCTCAGGTTTGAGGAGACACGCGCCACGATGCCCTCGTCCTCTAAGAGCAACATGGATCTCCCTCTCCTCTCCCTTCTTCTCCACCTTCTCCTCCTCTCTTGTCTTTCCCCCTTCCTTATTCAAGCTAGGTGGAGGAGATGAGAGGAGGTTGATAAGTGCTTGTTTGCCTCTTTCACATTTACTCCTCTGTCACCCCTTCAGCAGTCAGTCAGAATCTCAAGGTTCGGAAATTCATTGGCAGGAGAGACTTAGGGATAGGGTGCGTGTGAGAGAGCGAGAAAGGATCTGGGAGGGTGAGGGATAGGGTGGGGGTCTGGGAGGTCAAAGGTTAGATGCCGATGGACTGCAGGACTCTCCTCTCAGACTCGTTGAGATGACCTGAGAACATGCTGTAGCAGGGCTGCTGGGCAAACTGGGTCAGGAAGTCTGTCAGGTAGGCCTAAAACACAGCGACAAGAACATCAGGTCGATCTGGTATATGGAGTCCTACCTGGAGGTCGATCTGGTATATGGAGTCCTACCTGGAGGTCTATCTGCTATATGGAGTCCTACCTGGAGGTCTATCTGCTATATGGGGTCTTACCTGTAGGTCTATCTGGTATATGGGGTCTTTCAAAGCATCTGGATCTTCTTCATCATCATCTTCATAGTAGTCCTCATCTGCAGAGACAGTACTGGAGGTCAGGTGACAGTTGTTCAGTGCAGGGCTTCTAAAACGTTATTTTTCATCAAGTCATAACCCTCCCCCATCTCCATCCAATCGTCTTTCCAAAGCAAAATACTTCCTGCCTTTCCTCTGCTCATCGCCATCACTCAACATCTCACCATGATTGTTGCTATATACACACACACACACAACGGTCCAAATATCCTTTCCCCTCCTCCCCCTTTCCATGCGGCAATTGTAAGTTCATCAGCTCACCATACTTGTTGGAGGCGATGAGATCCGACAGCAGTTGTCCACTCAAACCTTGATCTTCCTCATCGTCCTCCTCATCTTCCTCTTCCTCTTCCTGGTCCTGCTCCTCCCACATGCCACCGGATTCTAAAAACCCAAACATTCATCATTATTCACGTGAACCTTTACAGGGTAGCAAAGCCCATTTTCACAAGTTCAGAGGTTGCAGAGGTAGACAGGTTCAGAGGTCGACAGGTTCAGAGGTTGCAGAGGTAGACAGGTTCAGAGGTCGACAGGTTCAGAGGTTGCAGAGGTAGACAGGTTCAGAGGTCGACAAGTTCAGAGGTCGACAGGTTCAGAGGTCGACAGGTTCAGAGGTCACGGTACCTTGACTCCAGTCTGCCGCTGCGCTCCTGGTGGCGTTGGCCTCGACGACGGACGACAGCTCGTTGACGATGAGCTTGAACACCTTCACCAGCAGCGGAATGTTGGTCCAGTGCTCGGGATCTGGGAGGGGGAGGAACATCGTCAGTTGGTCTCAAGCTTCAGAGATGGGAAGTAACAAATACTTTGTTACTGTACCTGACAATACATTTTTCTAGAAACTTTTTAGTTTCACTTCTTACAATTTTTACACAAATATCTGTACTTTCTACTTGTTACATTTTCAAGCCATGCTCGTTACTTCAGTTTTAATCTGTATTTGGTGTCTTGATCAATATTATTTCTTGTAATTTGCTTTTTTGGAAATGGTTGAAAAAAAAAAAATATTCTAAAAACAAGTTTCAGGTTGAAAATATATTTCGAAAAAACATCTGAAAAAAAGTCCTGTCCCCTCCTTTCACTGTGTGTGAAAAATAAAACAGTTTTCAACTTTTTCTAAAAGGTAGAATTTGTTTTTGTTAAAGAAAGTTTCTAAAGGTAAGGTTTTGAAAAAAAGTTGCATCATTGATGGGTACTTGATGAGGACTCTACCACTCGGCTAAATTCTCTGGTCTTAGTAAACTAGATTCTCTGGTCTTCCAAAACTCCTTGACTATCTGGTCTTCCTAAACTCTCTAATTTTCCTAAACTCCTAGACTCTCTGGTCTTCCTAAACTCCTAGACTCTCTGGTCTTGGTAAGCCCCTAGTTTCTGGTCTTACTCTTGGCAGACTTGGAGCGTGTGCGTATGCCCTCCTCTGCCGTGAAGATCTCCTCTCCCTTCACCATGATATCCTGGAGCCGCTTGTCGTTGGTGTTGAGGCCGTGCTGCAGCAGCTTGCACAGCGCCACCGTGCTGCCGGAGGACCACATAGCAGTCAGAGGGAACAACACACTACACACACACACACTATGTATATATACACACACACTTCGTTATAGAACAGGCTACATACATATGACAGCTTTTAGCAAGAATAGTAAAAAAAAGAAGCTTGAGCTATATAATATACACTCAGTTATATACTTATCTAAATACTTGTCGTTGGATTCAAACATACATACATACACTCTCCATATTTCTATCCATCTATCCACTACCTATGACAAGGTCGTTCCAGACACATGAGGAGGAGGCAGAGGAGAAGAAAGAGGAAACAGCCAAACACATTCAGCTAACTGAGCTGCAGGTGTGGTTTTTGGGTCAGGCTACAGCTCACCTGACTTTGCCCTCGTACTGGCCGTAGAACAGGTGCTGGCGGCCCATCCACTCAGCCATGACAAACTCCAGCGCAGGCTTCCCTGTTGGACCAGGGAGGCTGCTCAGAAACTCCAGCAGAGGATCCAGCTGGGAGTGGACCAGGTGGGCAAACACCATGATCAGAGACTGGAGGGAGGAGGGGAGGGGAGAGAGGGAGGCGGGAGGGAGGGAGTGGGAGGAGAGAGAGGGAGAGTAAGGGAGGGGAGAGGAGAGGGAAAGGAGAGGTGGGACAGAAGGGAGAGGAGATAGAAATAGTTAGAGACACAGACAGTTTCACTAGACTTTCATTGAAGGAGTAAAAACATACCATGAAGGAGTAAAAAAAGGAAGGAGAAAGAGAAGAAAATAGGAGCATGAGTGTGTCAGGAGGAGGAGGAGAGCAGGGAGCGGCGGACTCCCGTGTCCACCTGCATGACGCTGAGTGTCTCGGCCTGCTGCATCTTGCTGAGCACGGCTCTCAGGATCTGGTCCAGCTGCTCCCCCAGCTCCGTCCCCGCCCGCCAGATTAGCGTGGACACCAGCCGGCCCACGAACGCCGCCGTGAATTCGGAGGTGCGCGGGTCCAGCAGCTGGCTGACCACCTGCATGACGTACCACAGCCCGCTGTGGCCCTGCTCGTCACACCAGCCCCCCACCTGCTCCAGGGCCACCGACACGTACGCACGGAGACACTCCCCGCCGTTCTGGAGGGACAGACACACACACAGGAAGATTTCTTCAGGACCATAAAGTCTACCGACTGATATTGACCAGAGTATAAATAAACCAATACTACCAATAATGTATTATTAGTATTATTTGTCTTTCTGTCCTAAATCCATCCCTCTCTCCCATCCCCCCTCCGTCCCCCCTACCTGCATGGTGGTGTTGTCGTCGGTGCGCAGGGTGCACTGGGCCACCACAGGGAAGGCCTGGCAGACCAGCAGCTCTGACAGGGGCGGCTTGGAGTGACGCACCACCGTGGTCAGGATGTCGATGGCCGTCTGTGGACCAGCACAGGTATGAAGGGTGTGTGTGGGGGTAAGGGTGTGTGGGTGTAAGGGTGTGTGTGGGTGGTAAGTGTGTGTGTGAGTGGGGGTAAGTGTGTGTGGGGGTGGTAAGTGTGTGTGTGGGGGTTAGTGTGTGTATGTGTGAGACTCACGGAGCAAAGTCCAGCAGGGATCTTGTCGGCCGGAGCCTGCATGATGCTGACCAGCGTGGGGATGAGGCGGAGCTGCATGGGGCCCTGGCAGCCCTCGATCTGAGCCAGCTCCCTGAAGATGTCCTGGGCCAGGGACGCCACCACCGGGTCTGGAGGGGAGGGGGAGATGGAGGTTTTGGAGATGGAGAAGGGGAGAGAAGGAGGGGACAGAGATGTAGAGAGGTAAGAGGAGCGATCCACCTTGGAACTAAACAGCTTGACTCAGAGAAAGGGAGGAGAAAGAGGAGGAGGAAGAAGAGGAGGTTACCGTTGTTGTACTTGAGCAGGATGGCGATGGTGAGGGGGCAGATCTTGTTCTCGGCGCTGGTGGTGAAGGCGGGGTCGACGGTGCAGACGATGCAGAGAGTCTCCAGCACCAGGGTGAGCACCTCGGAGCTGAACTGGGCCGCCAGCTGCACCAGCCCCTCCAGCACGCTGGGGAGGAAGGGCTGCAGCACGTGGGTGCTGTCAGACAGCTTCAGCTGGTCACAGTACCTGCGGCACACACACACACACAAAGGAAGACACGCACACAGTCAGTTCTGCTACCTGACCTGCCCTCATAGTCAGCAGTAGAGAAAAGTAGAATATAGCAGATAGAATAGACTAGAGAACAGAAGAGCAGGGCATAGTACAGTGGAGTGTTTTACCGAGTGTAGTCAAGCAGGGCAGAGTACAGTAGAGTACAGCAGAGTGTAGTCAAGCAGGGCAGAGTACAGTAGAGTACAGTAGAGTGTAGTCAAGCAGGGCAGAGTACAGTAGAGTACAGTAGAGTACAGCAGAGTGTAGTCAAGCAGGGCAGAGTACAGTAGAGTACAGTAGAGTGTAGTCAAGCAGGGCAGAGTACAGTAGAGTACAGTAGAGTACAGCAGAGTGTAGTCAAGCAGGGCAGAGTACAGTAGAGTACAGTAGAGTGTAGTCAAGCAGGGCAGAGTACAGTAGAGTACAGTAGAGTACAGCAGAGTGTAGTCAAGCAGGGCAGAGTACAGCAGAGTACAGTAGAGTGTAGTCAAGCAGGGCAGAGTACAGTAGAGTACAGTAGAGTACAGCAGAGTGTAGTCAAGCAGGGCAGAGTACAGCAGAGTACAGTAGAGTACAGTAGAGTACAGTAGAGTACAGCAGAGTGTAGTCAAGCAGGGCAGAGTACAGCAGAGTACAGCAGAGTACAGCAGAGTTGGTCTCACCCCCAGATGGCCCTGACGGCAGAGATTCGTACGGAGGGGGGCTGGGAGGTGTGCAGCCCGCTGACCGTGGCCTGGAGGAACTGCTGGATGAGCTCAGGAGACATGGCCGCCGTGAAGCGACTCGCCGCCCACAACGCCCGGCCCAGCAAGAAGGGGGAGGCCGCTGGGGGGGGGGGGGGGGGGGGGACAGTGAGGGCAGTTTAAAAAAAATAAAAAAGGTTTAATGAATAGCCTGGATAAAAATAAAATCATAAATACAGTGCATGGGATATATTTATCTGCCATTCTGATCATGCATTGTATTGGATCAAGCCCTCGTAGAATCATGTGACGTGCTCATCCACATGCTCAGGGGATGAGTCTCGGGGAGGTGGATGATAGACTCACCGGGCAGGTTGAGGTCTGCGAGGATGACTCCGGCCAGGAAGCCGTGCATGTCGAACTGGATCCTCCCGGTCTTCACGTTCTCCGTGATGACGGTCTTAACGGAGCCCAGCGCCAGCATGCACGCCTCGTGCACCTTCCACCTGGGGGGTTACAACCATTCTTACAAGTGTGTGTGTGTGTGTGTGTGTGGGGGAACTCATGGATGTGTTATATGTGTGTGTGTGGGTGTGTCCCTGGTGAGAGTGTGTAGGTGTGTGTGTCTGGTGTATGCGTGTGTGTGTGTGTCTGGTGTAGGCGTGTGTGTCTGGTGTAGGCGTGTGTGTACGTGTGTGTCTGGTGTGTGTGTGTGTCTGTGTGTGTGTACCAGTGCTCGCTGCCAGTGCTCCTGGCCTGCTCAGCCTCCTGCAGGTGTCTGGTGGCGGCTGCAGCGAGAGCTGCTGCACTCTCATTCTGGAACTCTGTAGCAACCGCCTGGCAACCACACCAGGAGACGGAGGAGGGAGGAGGAAGAGGAGGGGGGAGGAGACGGAGGAGGGAGGAGGAAGAAGTGGGGGGGGGGAAGAGGAAGAAGAGGAGGGGGGGAGGAGGAAGAGGAAGGAGGAGGAAGGGGGGGGGGGGGGGGAGGAAGAAGGGGGGGGAGGAGGAAGAAAAGGTCATTTACAGAAGATTTAGGATTATAAAGGATTATGAGCATTTATATAGGATTTAGATCCAGATCAGTTACATCAACTTGTTAACATCAAACAGCTCTGCTGGGTAGTGTTATGTAGACATTGATAACAAGGACTAACTAATTCTCTAACTCTGACTGCCTTCACTTCACAAGCAAAGTGAGCTAGCGTCAGTGACTGAATCAGATCGACTGCCTTGTTTCTATCGGAATTAGGGATGAATGACCGATAACCGACACTCGTTAACAACCGTTAACCAACACGATTCAAAATGTAGAATGGATGAGTGTCTGTGACCCATCAAAACCAAATGTTTTTTTCAGCACAAATGAACAAAACTAAAACATTGAATCCGAGAGCGCTGGCTGTGCCTATATGATCGGCAGCTTTAACTACATGAAGTACAATTATTATTTTTTTGCTGCTGCTCAACAACTAAAACTGTGATTTCCAAAGTAGCAGAAACTCGATAGATATGATTTTTTGTCACTATGGAAGGTGAAAGGTTAACAGTGGTTAACAGTTAAAGCAGTGAAGCCTTTCTGTGATGTGTAATGTTGTGATTTTGTGGGTGTCTGTAGACTGACCAGCAGCAGGTCCTGGGCAGAGATTCTGACAGAGTAGGAGAAGGTGTCGTCATCCTCGTCCTCCACAAACTGCTGGGGGTTCGCTGTCCACGCCTTGATCTGCTCTCACACACACACACACACATGACACTGAGGATGAGGAACTCAAGCTAAATGGCACATGCACACACGCTCAAAACCCCCACACATTCCACCCCCCCCCCCCCCAACCACACACACACTCAGAATCTCTCTCTCACAGACACACACACCCTCTCAGACCCCCCTCCCCTCGAGGTATAGTGGGTACCTGGTCCTCTGTGATCTGCATGTACAGTATGATGTAGTAGATGAGGTCAGGCAGGGCCTTCTTCACCGTGCTCTTGAACTTGCTGTTCTCCAGCAGGGTGTGAACAAACTCAAAGATGCTGAACACCAGGTTCTCAAAGCCCAGAACCTCACCTGGAACACAAACACGTGAGGTCTGAGATCTCAGCTTTTAACAAAGTACATCACGGGCTTTGCAGTTGCCCACGGATCAGAACCGCTAACCGACCTAACCCTAAACCCTCAGAGAAGACGACAGACTACCCCAAAGCTCTCAGAGAGGAATGGTTCTTCCATTCACACCAGAGGGGAGAGCATCTGCAGGATGAATGAAACATAAACATGTCCAAACGTGTTCATACCATCAGAGTCTACAGGATCGTCCACCTCCTCTGTGTAGTTGACCTCCGTCCTCACATAGGTAACACCGGGTTAAGGTCATCCCATTCAACACCACATCAACAAGCTGGCTTCCATCCATCCTGACCTTCAGGACTGAATGGATACAGTTTTAAAACTAAAACTGGCTTTGTGAAAAGCCTCAAAAAGGTGGTCAGTTCTAAGTGACCACAACTCCAGCTCTGGGTTTTTCTGCTTCCTGATGGCGAGAGTTTCTTATCAGACTGGGTGACACAGACGTGAGGGAGGGAGAACAAGAACAATAGGGAAGTGGAGAGAAAGAAAGAGGGAAAAGGAGAGAGAGAAAGAGATAAAGACAGAGGGAAGGAGAGAGAGGGAGAGAAGGGGAGAAAGAGAGAAAGATAAATAGAGAGGGAGGGAGAAAGAGAGAGAGAGAGAAAGAGAGAGGAAAAGCGAACCAAGGGAAAAGAGGGAGGAGTCAGAAGGATATAAGGCGGCGCTCTCTGTCAGGGTGTTCCAGACGATGGGCAGAATCTGCTGCATAGACGACACCATGGGCCTGGGGAAGTTCTTCACTAGAGCTGTCACTGCCTGAGGGGGGGGGGGGGGGGGGGGGGAGTGGGAGAGGAGAGAAGGAAGGGACAGTAGAAGAGGGGGAGAGTGGGGGAGAGTGGGGGAGGAGAAAAAGAACGAGGAGAGACCAGGATCAGGATGAGTATCATAATTCCCCCCCCCCCTCAATCTACCACACCCAGCCCCTCGCACACACACGTCAAACACTCCCAGACAGGCCCCCGGCTCTGCTAATGGAGGCCTTCTAGGACTCCATTTCCCAGGATTCCCTGCGGCTCACCTTCAGCACCTCCATCTTGAGGCCGCTGTCGGAGGAAGCTCCGTCGGGCATCTGCAGCGCCTGGATGAAGGCCTGTGTGAACTGCTGCACCACGGGGAAGATCAGCGCCTTGGCTGCCCCCTGCACACACACACACACACACAAACAGTTCAGTTATAAAGCCAATCCCTCAGATCACCATTCACAAAGTGTGTGTGTGTGTGTGTGTGTGTGTGAGACAGTCTGACATCACCTTCTCCAGCTCCTCGATAGCACAGATGAGGTTGGCACAGGTGGTGAAGATCTCCACGGCCCTGGCACGCGTACGGATACTGTAGACCTACGACACACACACACGGCAGGGATGACATCACACACACACATAACACAATTTTCTTCCACACACACACAGCTCTGGACCACCTATATTAACACAGTAACACTACACACACTCATACATATCACAGTATTCCTCCACACACACACACTCATACATATCACAGTATTCCTCCACACACACACACTCATACATATCACAGTATTCCTCCACACACACACACTCATACATATCACAGTATTCCTCCACACACACACACTCATACATATCACAGTATTCCTCCACACAGCTCTGGACCCGCACCTCAGCCATGGTGAAGATCTTGTACATCTCTGGCAGTATCACCGGGGCAACCAGGGGCATCTGCGTGTCTGTGACCTCCCGGGTGAACTCTGCAGAGACAGGAGTCACTCAGAACTAAAAACAACTTATTTACTCCTGTGTGTGTGCACCTATGATGATCTGAGTGTGTACCTGTGAGAACGTGTGTGAAGACCTGGGTGTATGTGTATGAGGACCAGTGTGTGCATGTGTGTACCTGTGAGGACCAGTGTGTGTGTGTGTTTGTGTGTGTGTGTGTGTGTGTGTGTACCTGTGAGTACCTGGGTGTGTGTGTATGAGGACCAGTGTGTTTGTACCTGTGTGTGTGTAACTGTGAGGACCTGGGTGTGTATACCTGTGTGTGTGTGTACCTGTGAAGACCAGTGTGTGTGTGTGCATGTGTGTACCTGTGAGGACCAGTGTGTGTGTGTGTGTGTACCTGTGAGGACCCTCATGGCCCCGTGCACGGCGTGCACGTCCCCGCTGACCAGCATGTCCATGAGCAGAGTGAAGAGCTGAGGCCAGGCCTCTGGCCAGTCCCAGTGGGCGATGGCCGACACGGCGTAGGCCACGCTGGAGCGCACCTTACTGATGGCCTCCCTTAGCCCCCCGGGGAGCAGGTCCCTGATCGCTGCCTTGGCCTGGAGGGGGGGTGGGAGGGCAGTATTACAGTGGAACAGGGTGAGGGGGCAGTATTACAGTGGAGCAGGGTGGGAGGGCAGTATTACAGTGGAACAGGGTGAGGGGGCAGTATTACAGTGGAGCAGGGTGAGGGGTGGTAGGGCAGTATTACAGTGGAGCAGGGTGAGGGGGCAGTATTACAGTGGAACAGGGTGAGGGGGCAGTATTACAGTGGAACAGGGTGAGGGGGCAGTATTACAGTGGAACAGGGTGAGGGGGCAGTATTACAGTGGAACAGGGTGAGGGGGCAGTATTACAGTGGAGCAGGGTGGGAGGGCAGTATTACAGTGGAGCAGGGTGAGGGGTGGTAGGGCAGTATTACAGTGGAGCAGGGTGAGGGGGCAGTATTACAGTGGAGCAGGGTGGGAGGGCAGTATTACAGTGGAGCAGGGTGAGGGGTGGTAGGGCAGTATTACAGTGGAGCAGGGTGAGGGGGCAGTATTACAGTGGAACAGGGTGAGGGGGCAGCATTACAGTGGAGCAGGGTGGGAGGGCAGTATTACAGTGGAGCAGGGTGAGGGGTGGTAGGGCAGTATTACAGTGGAGCAGGGTGAGGGGCAGTATTACAGTGGAGCAGGGTGGGAGGGCAGTATTACAGTGGAGCAGGGTGGGAGGGCAGTATTACAGTGGAGCAGGGTGAGGGGTGGTAGGGCAGTATTACAGTGGAGCAGGGTGAGGGGGCAGTATTACAGTGGAGCAGGGTGGGAGGGCAGTATTACAGTGGAGCAGGGTGAGGGGTGGTAGGGCAGTATTACAGTGGAGCAGGGTGAGGGGGCAGTATTACAGTGGAACAGGGTGAGGGGGCAGTATTACAGTGGAGCAGGATGGGAGGGCAGTATTACAGTGGAGCAGGGTGAGGGGTGGTAGGGCAGTATTACAGTGGAGCAGGGTGGGAGGGTAGTATTACAGTGGAGCAGGGTGGGAGGGCAGTATTACAGTGGAGCAGGGTGAGGGGTGGTAGGGCAGTATTACAGTGGAGCAGGGTGAGGAGTGGTAGGGCAGTATTACAGTGGAGCAGGGTGAGGGGGCAGTATTACAGTGGAGCAGGGTGGGAGGGCAGTATTACAGTGGAGCAGGGTGAGGGGTGGTAGGGCAGTATTACAGTGGAGCAGGGTGGGAGGGCAGTATTACAGTGGAGCAGGGTGGGAGGGTGGGAGGGCAGTATTACAGTGGAGCAGGGTGAGGGGTGGTAGGGCAGTATTACAGTGGAGCAGGGTAGGAGGGTGGGAGGGCAGTATTACAGTGGAGCAGGGTGGGAGGGTGGGAGGGCAGTATTACAGTGGAGCAGGGTGAGGGGTGGTAGGGCAGTATTACAGTGGAGCAGGGTGGGAGGGTGGGAGGGCAGTATTACAGTGGAGCAGGGTGAGGGGTGGTAGGGCAGTATTACAGTGGAACAGGGTGAGGGGGCAGTATTACAGTGGAGCAGGGTGGGAGGGCAGTATTACAGTGGAGCAGGGTGGGAGGGCAGTATTACAGTGGAACAGGGTGGGAGGGCAGTATTACAGTGGAGCAGGGGGAGGGGGGTGGTATTTGATGTGTATTTGTTGTTGTTTGTTGACGTGAGGACAGCTGCTGGTCTCTTACCCTGTCTGACGTCTCTGGTGGACGGTACTTCTCAGACTGGGAGCACCAGTGAGTTTCCACATACTGCTTCAGGATGACCGAGGCCAGCTGGAGAGGAGGCGGGGGGAAAGAGAGAGGGGAGGGAGGAGGAGAGGGATAGAGAGAGGGGAGGGAGGAGAGGGATAGAGAGAGGGGAGGGAGGAGAGGGATAGAGAGAGGGGAGGGAGGAGGAGAGGGATAAAGGGGGGAAGGAGGAGAGGGATAGAGAAGGGAGGGAGGAGGAGAGGGATAGAGAAGGGAGGGAGGAGGAGAGGGATAGAGAGGGGAGGGAGGAGGAGAGGGATAGAAAGAGGGGAGGGAGGAGAGGGATAGAGAGGGGAGGGAGGAGGAGAGGGATAGAGAGAGGGGAGGGAGGAGGAGAGGGATAGAGAAGGGAGGAGGAGAGGGATAGAGAGAGGGGAGGGAGGAGGAGAGGGATAGAGAAGGGAGGGAGGAGGAGAGGGATAGAGAGAGTGGAGGGAGGAGGAGAGGGATAGAGAGAGGGGAGGGACGAGGAGAGGGATAGAGAAGGGGGAGAGGAATAGAGAGAGTGGAGGGAGGAGGAGAGGGATAGAGAGAGGGGAGGGAGGAGGAGAGGGATAGAAAGAGGGGGAAGAAAAGGATAGAGAGAGAAAGGAGGATAGAGAATAAGAAGATTTGAGACAAGGGTGTCATGGAGTCGCACGTCGGTATCACTCCCTGCACTTGCCCACACCTGGGTTTGAACTAGGATCATCTGACTCGCACGCAACGACCACAGACCTGCATTGATGTGCTCACCTGAATTATAGCTAGCGCTACAAGCTAAGGTTATGTTGCACTCACCTGACAAACAGCTAGCGCTAGCAGCTAATATGTAGCGCTCACCTGATTGATAGTTAGCACTACAAGCTAAGGTTATGTTGCGCTCACCTGAATGATAGTTTGTGGTGGAATTTTCTATGATTGAATGTCTGAAGTCAGAAGAATTTGTCTTTATCTGTTTATTCTTGAAATCAAGGAGGAGCAGTTCCAAAACAGTATCATAAATGATGTCTGCAGTAGAAGGGCTCTCTAAAGGTGTCATGATCTGAACACTCTTTTATACAGTAATTCCAGACAGTTACATCATTAGTTCAATAGTTCATGTCTATCAAAAGAGGAATCTTCAATAACAGAAAGTTAAAAAGGGAAATAGGTTGCAGAACTGGATACAGATGCTCAATATTAAAAAAACAGAGCTTGAGACGACAGAAGCAGAACTTGTCAGCAAAAACACCCCTGGAGTATGGGCAAAACAACCAGGGTCAAACAGTCAAATTGTTAGACGTTTGTCAGCAAACGTAAACTTAAGCAATACTGTCTTAGGCTAAAAGGTTATGCCATTTTTACAGAAGTTAAAACCTCAGCAATAATTGTTCTAGGCCAAAGAATATTATAGACATCTTAAAGAATAGTAATTTTCTATTACAAGTTAGCACTACAAGCTAAGGTTGTTGTGCTCACTTGACGGATAGTTAGCACTACAAGCTAAGGTTATGGTGCGCTCACCTGACGGATAGCGAGAGCTCCCTGCGGATCCACAGTCAACTCCGCTAGGTGGACTCCAAACTCTGCAAAACATTAACCATGGCAACAGCATCAGCACAGTGTCAGTGATGGAGAGATGAGACTGTAGAGTACACACACACACCAAACAGGACAGAGGTGCCGTGGCCCTGCCCAGGCATTTAAAACAAGTGTCCAAGTTTTATCAAGGTCCAGCCACACAGACATAAATCATGGCTTTTGGACATTGCTAAAGTCAAATAGAAATTTAACTTGTTGAAATTTGAATTGTTTAGCTTTTTTTCTTCTGAACCTCAGGTATCTCATGTGTAGTTGGTGCACTGGTCTTGTGTCTTTAGCTGGTTCAGAAGGTCGTTTTTTGGGTTAAAAATTATGTTTATGACAGAACTGACTAAAGCCTTGTTTATCTTTTCTGGTGTCAAAACAGGAGAGCTCGGGATTGAGAAAAGAGAATGTGAGAGAAGGGGGAGAGAAAATGAGGAGAGAGAAGGGGGGAGAGAGAAGGGGGAGAGAGAAGGGAGAGAGAGAAGGGGGAGTGGGGGGGTAACAGAGAGGTGAAGGGGGCTGAGAGACTGAGGGGCGAGACAGAACAGTGATAAGGACAGTGAGATTCATCCCTGTGCCATTACTCTCAGTCAGTGGATTAAAGAGAAAGTGACATCACAGCCAGGGAGACAATGCTAATGCTGACGACCCCATACATCCTTCCTCTGAAAGAGACCAGGGGACACCGCAGTATATCCAGACAGCATGCAGAATCAGCCGTTTAGCGGCAACAGAGAAAAGTTTGGGACAAAAGCACTGCATACTGTCCTTATGGCCATGCCATAGGCCATAGTATACAAGGATGTATTGAGTGACTGAATGACTACACACACGATCGAGTCGAGCTGGCTAACCTATGACTATACAGCTAAGCCAACGGTTCTTGAGCGGCCACAATTAATTCATTGATTCGTAGATGATTTAATGTGGGTAATCAGACAATAGACATGTCATCCCAAGTTCAGTGTGGTGCCGTCTGTAAGGCAGTAGGCTGGAAAGCCACCCACGAGGACAGCGGGAGCCGTCTTCGCGGGAAGTGTCCATCCTAATTTAGTGGTTGTCATGACGACAGTATTTCTGACCTCGCAGGAGCGACGCTAGCAGACGTTGTTTTTAAAAAGCGTACAAGAATGGTCCTGTTTTATTTTTTAAGAAAATAAAACGTCCAGGTTTGCAGGGAGCAAGTTAGCCAGCACACATTCAACTGTGAGGGTGTAGCCAGCAGTTTCAGTGAGTGGGATCCGCATGGTTGGTAGCTAGCTAGTTAGCCAACCAGGCTAGCCGTAGTGTTGCTTGAAGTTACAGTGCCAGTAGCTAGCTAGCCAATATAACAATAACTGGAAAAACTCCTGTACACAACACACACTAACCAGCTGTCCAATAAGCCAGCTAGTTAGCTGGGGTAATTATGACGGCGTCAGTCAACTTGCATTAGCTGGTTGGCTAGCTGTGGAACATACTAGCAATCACATAGGAGCGAGCTAGTTATCTACAGTATTAGTTTGAGTTGTACTAGTGGTAGTTAGCTATTTAGTTAGACTAAAATAGTGGCTAGAATATAGCCAATTAAATAAAAACGATCATGCATGAAAGTATTTAAATGTGTCGCCATTCTTAAGGCCACAATGTACATGCGAAGCTTGCTGCTGTCATCCCACCCTCTCGCTTAAGTTAGCTCGCTCTTACCCTCTGTCACTTCCAACACTTTAATTTGTTCTTCTGCTGCGGCTCGCGCTTCTTGCACAGGCGACAAAATAGCCGTCAGGGTCTCGATTAAAGCTTCCTTCAGTCCTTGTTGGACCGGTCCAGAAGCCGAACCCGGCCTAGGACCCGCCGCACTCATGCCTGCCATATTGTCACCCGTACAACCTGGGCAGCCCGTTTCGGTCTACCGGGGAGGGGAGCAGTAAACTGGAGCGCGCCAATGGATGGAAGTTTGCAGAGGGGAAGACCAACGGAAGAGGATGTTCCGTTGGTCTGGTGCATCTGCTTCACAGATTAGCTCCATCTTCTGGGTTGGGGGGCTTAAAAAAAACACTTAATATTTTCTAAATATGGCAAAACACCCCGGCCTTCTCTGCATATCTGAAGCTGTCTTGCCAAAGTTGCATTATCTAAATTGAAGCATTATCCATCCCGTCAGGCGTGGAATGGAATGAGTTAAGTCCGTTTGTTATTGATTCAGACTGATTGTTTTTGTTTTTTTGTGTCATATTATTAATGTGTTTTTATGTAGGCTACATTTCTTAGAAGTTTTTTTTCTGTGTTTTTGCTAAATTGAACTTGATACAGCTGTTGCCACGCAGCCAGCACGTTTTGATAAAAGTTAGACGTTCCACTAACTAACAGTCCACTAACTTTATAATAGCTAAAAAGCCGCTCATTCTGGAGAGTACCGGGACACAGACGGCATTTGACCCGTAGAAAAATGCCGTATCTCCTTAAGATTCTTCGATGGCCGTCTCTCTGTAAATCGACTCGAAGCACAGTCAGTTAATGCACTGCGGTGTGTAATGACCCACTGACACGGTGTGGAATATAGGAATGTTGCTAGCTGTCACAAAGACAATCTTATAATTGTATTTCCTTTCCTATTGTTTCACCCAGTGAAATTCGTAGTATCAATTAGCATTATCATCTGATAATCAACCCGACACTCCGTGTGTGTGTGCGCGCCCGTGTGTCCACCCATGCACTGGAACTCAGACAGTGTTACACTCTGGTTTTATAGCTGTTATTTGAGTCTTTGTACAAAATGTACAGGAGTTGTTAGACAAATGGAAAAAGCAACAAACATCAACAACAACTAAAAACACTCAATGCAAAAATAGAAGAAAAAAAAGGTGTTTTTTGGTGCTAAAATTACACTCACTTATTGCTGCAGCGAGTTTGGCTAGGACAACAGGAGAGCGAGACAGGTGTTCTAAACAAATAGTTCTCAATCAAATCTGTTTTTTTCCTACGTAAATATTTTGAAAACGGAAACACCCTTAATGTAGTTCACTACACCGTAAGAGTGTGCTCTCTGGTATCCAAAACTGTTTTTTTAATGACACATAAATATATAAATATCTGGATTTTTGAATAAAATTGTCGTTACGTGACACAAACGTCTTGTCATGTGCAGAAGGAGGAGACACAGGCTGGTGTCTAAAGAGAGAGGAGGAGGGAGGGGAGTTGTCATGTTATCATCTGCATGGTGATGAAACTGGTTCAGTTGGAATTTGGAAAGCGGGTGAGCCCCATTATTTAAGGGGTAAATCAACTCTCTGGGTCTGTAAGATACATGAACCCACAGTACCCACCCCCATACAAGCCCAGATGGTGATGTAACCTTAATGGTATAACTAGCCTCCATGATTCAACTCCAGTCCGACATGGAAGTGATTAGGGGTATGGAGGTGATTGCTAGGGGCATGGAGGTGGTTAGGGGCATGGAGGTGGTTAGGGGCATGGAAGTGATTAGGGGCATGGAGGTGGTTAGGGGTATGGAGGTGGTTAGGGGCATGGAGGTGGTTAGGGGCATGGAGGTGATTAGGGGCATGGAGGTGATTAGGGGCATGGAGGTGGTTAGGGGCATGGAGGTGATTAGGGGCATGGAGGTGAGCACATAGTTGGAAGTGGTTAGGGGCATGGAGGTGGTTGGGGGCATGGAGGTGGTTAGGGGCATGGAGGTGATTAGGGGCATGGAGGTGATTAGGGGCATGGAGGTGGTTAGGGGCATGGAGGTGGTTAGGGGCATGGAGGTGATTAGGGGCATGGAGGTGGTTAGGGGTATGGAGGTGATTAGGGGCATGGAGGTGGTTAGGGGCATGGAGGTGGTTAGGGGCATGGAGGTGAGCACATAGTTGGAGGTGGTTAGGGGCATGGAGGTGGTTGGGGGCATGGAGGTGGTTAGGGGCATGGAGGTGATTAGGGGCATGGAGGTGATTAGGGGCATGGAGGTGGTTAGGGGCATGGAGGTGGTTAGGGGCATGGAGGTGGTTAGGGGTATGGAGGTGATTAGGGGCATGGAGGTGGTTAGGGGCATGGAGGTGGTTAGGGGCATGGAGGTGAGCACATAGTTGGAGGTGGTTAGGGGCATGGAGGTGATTAGGGGCATGAAGGTGGTTAGGGGCATGGAGGTGAGCACATAGTTGGAGGTGGTTAGGGGCATGGAGGTGAGCACATAGTTGGAGGTGGTTAGGGGCATGGAGGTGATTAGGGGCATGGAGGTGATTAGGGGCATGGAGGTGAGCACATAGTTGGAGGTGATTAGAGGCATGGAGGTGAGCACATAGTTGGAGGTGAACACATAGTTGGAGGTGTGAACCACAGGAAGGTGACACTGAGCCTCCTCACAGCACAGGACGAATTAACCTAACACTTCAGAGTCCAAATTATTTTTCCTCTTTTGAGGTAAAAAATTGTTTGGTGTATGTGGAAACGAGGCATGTTTTGCATATGGATATTTGCCCACAGTCTTTAAAGAGTTCAAATTAAGATGTGAATGAGAGAGTACTCTTTCCGCTTCCCTCTCTCCTGGAGGTGACAAACTGCAAAGACAATCTGAGGAGAACTCCCTAGATATACATGAAATCGTGTGAGGGTTCAATACCTTCAACTACACAGATTAGGGGTGTGTGTCCACTTGTGTAGTTTTTTTTTTCTTCATATTTCTTTAAATCCTATTTTTCATGAACCAGAGGAGACTCAACCAATGAGTCAATGGACGAACTAAAGAAGGAAAATGAAAACTTGAATGAAAAGCAACAGACCCTGACCCCATCTGGGACTGGCACGTTGGGGAGGATACAGCGCAGTGAAACATACCTCACATCTTAGACTGGCGCAGTGGGGAGGATACAGCGCAGTGAAACATACCTCACATCTTAGACTGGCGCAGTGGGGAGGATACAGCGCAGTGAAACATACCTCACATCTTAGACTGGCGCAGTGGGGAGGATACAGCGCAGTGAAACATACCTCACATCTTAGACTGGCGCAGTGGGGAGGATACAGCGCAGTGAAACATACCTCAAATCTTAGACTGGCACGGTGGGGAGGATACAGCGCAGTGAAACATACCTCACATCTTAGACTGGCGCAGTGGGGAGGATACAGCGCAGTGAAACATACCTCACATCTTAGACTGGCGCAGTGGGGAGGATACAGCGCAGTGAAACATACCTCACATCTTAGACTGGCGCAGTGGGGAGGATACAGCGCAGTGAAACATACCTCACATCTTAGCTCATTTTACACGTACAGTCGTGATCAAGGCACACGGGATCTTCTACAAGTTTTTTTTTTTCTTCGATAAAGTTGTACAAAATAAAACATTTTACAGTCTGTACAGGAATAACAATCCAGCAGTAAAATAAAGACAGACATGTTGAAAGCCAGAAAAAGGATTCAGGAGAGGTTTGGGAGAGGAGGGTGAGGTGAGGGGGGGGGGGTTGTATGAATCCAGATGCATTCATAGTAAATTATAGCATCATCCATCTTTGTTTCATTTTTTTAAGCAGCTTTCATAATCTACCTGTTCTGAAGTTGATGTTTAATTGTCTGGAGTTTGGCAGCAGAGGAAGGGGAATGGGAGGGAGGGAGGGAGGGGGAGAGGGAGAGAGAGAGAGGGAGAGAGAGGGAGGGAGGGAGGGGGAGGGATGGTGCACATAGGCCAATCACACACACAGTGTACACCACCACACAAGAAGGGGGGCGGGGGACAAAACTTAAAAGTTGACTTGTGTTATTACAGGAATATAGAATATTTATATATATTTATATATATATACACATATTTATATACACACATATATAAATATCTATATATATAGCTTGGATTTTTTTTGCACTGCATTAAGTTCACTGTATGCATCAACGTATGCATTTGCTCGTGGATGATTGAAGAGCCGATGGTGTTTCATGTCCCGAGTCCGTCAGTTCTGCATGCATCTGTCCTTAGGCAGAATAGGCTCACGTCTCTCTCCTCCGGACTGCTGATATTCCCCGTCTCTCCTCTCCCAGTGTCTGTCGCCTGCCTGCCAGGGTCCTTCCTCTCAACCCCTGCCTGCCAGGGTCCTTCCTCTCAACCCCTGCCTGCCAGGGTCCTTCCTCTCAACGCCTGCCTGCCAGGGTCCCTTACCCTCAACCCCTGCCTGCCAGGGTCCCTTACCCTCAACCCCTGCCTGCCAGGGTCCCTTACCCTCAACGCCTGCCTGCCAGGGTCCTTCCTCTCAACGCCTGCCTGCCAGGGTCCCTTACCCTCAACCCCTGCCTGCCAGGGTCCCTTACCCTCAACGCCTGCCTGCCAGGGTCCCTCTTCTCAACCCCTGCCTGCCAGGGTCCCTTACCCTCAACGCCTGCCTGCCAGGGTCCCTCTTCTCAACGCCTGCCTGCCAGGGTCCCTCTTCTCAACGCCTGCCTGCCAGGGTCCCTCTTCTCAACGCCTGCCTGCCAGGGTCCCTCTTCTCAACCCCTGCCTGCCAGGGTCCCTCTTCTCAACGCCCTGTGAACCCTTCCAGGACCGTGAAGCAGCCCGAGCCAGGGCACCGGCACTTTAACTTTCCATGATTGAAAACAGTGGAACGTGTTTACGTAGGCATGTGTGTGTGCGTGTACAGTATGTGTGTGAGACTGCGTACTGATAATCAAAGTGGGATGTGTGTGTGTGTGTGTCTCGGAGGAAGAGGATGGCCTGTGTTGTTAAACGGATTCCAGTCCAGAGCACAGGTACCATATGCTATGAATATCAGCACTGCAGCCCGGATGATGGTGAACCTGGGTGAATTAGTCTGACAGCAGCTGGTCAGGCCTTCGATACCCACAACAGTGTTCTCAGAACGGAGTCTTCTGGTCAAGATGAAAGGGGAGCTGGGTTGATTGGCTGTCTGGTTGAGGAGAGGGCTAACTGGTCACCGATTGGCTTAACACGGGGAGTCTTTTTTTCCCTCCTCCTCCAATCACAAGAGCTCGTACTGGCGGAGGTGCATCCTCTGGATGATGTCTCGGCAGTCGTTGAAGACGCGCCGGATGTTCTCTGTGTCGACGGCGCAGGTGAAGTGAGGGTAACAGTAATGTCTGCCGTCTCCACTCGCTGTGCTGATCCTCTGTGAGGGAGGAAACAGGACGTGACATCACCAAAACAGGATGTGACATCACTAAAGCTCACGAACATCGACTTCTAACACTCCGCCTGGTAAATATACTAACTTGACTCTGACCACTGAAATGGTCGGATGGTACCAGCTCTACCAAAAGGTAGAGCCATGCACTCCTCATCCTCAATGTTGTGCATATTCACTACTTGTAGGCTGCTTTGGATGAAAGTGTTGGTTGCACACAACACGCATGGTCAGATGAATCCTGTGTTTACAGTTCTAATAACTATAGTGGGATACGCATGGCTCAGAAGTAGAGCCGTGGATCAAACAGGTTTGAATCCCTTCCCCTGTACGTGTCTTTGGCTAAAAGTCTGATAGCACTGCCCCACACTAGGGAACGTGGAGCGAATGTCACAGCCTTGCACCAGGACGGAGAGTAAAGCGTGTTTAGAGATTCAGGTCATGGTACCTACCAAGAACTCGTCTCGTATGAAGTACTTTGCTCTTGTGACACGAGAGTCTTCCCCAGGCTCTGGTGTTGCTGAAGGAGAAAGTCAACAGAAGTCTTAATACAAGAGCATTCCTTGACATTAAAGACTAACGACACAATTTCAGTCTCAACCCCCCACCCATATATATATAATTAATTTGGGGGCTTTCTCAAACTAAGTGATGGGGGGGGTCAGACACAACCCTGTGAGAGCTCAGGGAACCTGGAACAGACACACATCACAAACGTGTTCTTCTAGTCCTTGATTATCAGCCGCACTTTCCATGAGCCCTTTTCTACATCAAGTGCAACAAGAACCCTAACCACTGTTTGTCCACATGTAACATGTGACTGTTGATTCTGCCGTCATCACCATCCCATAATAACACAAACATTTCTCATGGTTCTGTCTGTACAAGGACCAGCCTAAGCGCCTCTCACCGTCGTCAGGCGTGGTGTAGCGGGCAAACTCAGGGAAGTATTCCTCTATCTTCGACTTCCCCGCCAGCACCTTCTCCGCTAGCAGATCCTGCTTGTTGAGAAACAGGATGACCGATATGGTGCGTAGCCACCTGGAAGGATGTAGCACACAAGAAGTTAAGAGACAAGGTTAGGAGATAGGGACAGGGTTAGGAGACAGGGACAGGGTTAGGAGACAAGCACAGGGTTAGGAGACAGGGTTAGGAGACAGGGTAAGGACACAGGGTTAGGAGACAGGGTTAGTAGACAGGATTAGGAGACAGGGTTAGGAGACAAGCACAGGGTTAGGAAACAGGGTTAGGAGACAGGCTTAGGAGACAGGGACAGGGTTTAGGAGACAGAGTTAGGAGACAGGCTTAGGAGACAGGGTTTATGGCCAGAGACAGCAGCACACCTGTTGTTCCAGATGTTCTTGAAGAGGTTTAGCGCCTCCTGCAGGCGGTTGGTATGGTTGTCCTCCCGGATCACCATGTTGTAGCTGCTGCTGGCCACCACAAAGATGATGGCCGTGACGTCTTGGGGCAGGAGGAGGGCAGGTTACAGGGGGGACACGCTAGGACAACATAGCTGTCTCTCACAGGGATGGGTATAGCTTAGTGGTTAGAACATTTGGCTGTGGATCGAATAGTCTAGAGTAGACTAGCTAGCTAAGTAGCTTCAGGTTGCCTGAGTTTTCTGACTTTACACTATCAGTGTTTTTGTCAATCAGGTAATGTCTGTTGTATTTATACTGCTGCAGTTGGCCAGTAAATGACTTTATCATCGTCATTTCCAAAAGAGCTACTGCACTTGTACCCTATATTACCCCATTAAATCCTTTCATTTTGTAGCAGTCTGTTATTTGATTTATCAATTTATCTGTAGTCCTGTGGGGAAAAAAGCTAGCCACGCTAGAATGTAAAATATTTTAAGAGACGTCACGAAAATTACCCAACCGATGTGTGTACGTTCTTGCAGCAGGTTAGTCGTATGCAAGCCCTCTAGTACTGACAAGAACTTACCATTGAAACACTGAATCCATTTCCGCCGTTCGTCCCGCTGTCCTCCCACATCGAACATGCTGAGAGAAGAAAACAGAGGTGAGATTCTGCTCTGGGGAATGGTGAGACAACAGGATCACTCAGAGCTAGCATCGGGGTTAGCATCTACTTTAGCATTAGGGCTAGCATCCAGTTTAACATCTGGGCTAGCATCGGGGTTAGCATTAGGGCTAGCATCCAGTTTAACATCAGGGTTAGCATCGGGGATAGTATTTATATGTCGCTTTAGACGAAAGCATCTGCTAAATTAACAAAATGTCAAGTCTTCGTATAGTTATTCCTGTTTAGTTTTTTTACTCACTGAAAATTGACTTTGTCCACTTGAAATCTGGTTTCAAAGATGCCAGAGGTCAATACTCGGCATCGTAACAGGTCCTGGGGGAAAGACAGGTGAATGTGAGAGAGTATCTGTTATAAAAGATCAAATAAAACAAAACGTTTCTCCTCCGCGTACCTACCTGATCAGAGGGGCTGTAGTCATTCTGTTTCACCATGTCAATCTTGTCTAGAAAACTACAATAAAAACAACAACAAAAGCAGGTGTTTAGCAATGACGTTCCAGTGCTCGGAGGCGCACTTCCACCGACCGCCACCGGAGGGAGTGCCTGCTAGCTGTGAGGTGCACTGGAGAGCCAGGCTGTGAGTCATCGCCAGACAGCTCAGCCTGGCGCTAGGCTGTAGTCAATGGGGCCGCTGTAGTAGTAGTTAGAGGGGGCGGAGGGGAGGGAGAGGAGAAAGGATGAGGGAGGGTGAGGTAGAGGGATAAAGCGAGAGCGAGGCAAGGCTGAGGGTGAGGGAGAGGAGGGGTAAGGGAGAGGGTGAGGTAGAGGGAGGGGGCAGGGGCAGAGGGAAAGGGTGAGGGCTTCACAATAAGACAAAGACCTGCTTCTTTAATCTGACTCGCACCTCGCAAGCCACACGGGTCATAGCCAATGGGGGTTGGAGACAACGGAGGTGGTCGACACAACACACCCAGAGAGCCAGCCTCCTCCTCCAGCCCAGGGGCCCGGACGCCCGGTCTGGGTGGGTGGGGAGCCAGAGTTCACAGCAGGTCGAGGGGTCAGTGCTGATTCACTGGGTCAGACACGACTTAGACACGTAGCTAGGGCTGCACTCTGATGGAGAGAGTGACGAGGCCTGTAGAGGGTAGAGGCCTGTATAGAGGTGGGTAGACTGTATAGAGGTGGGTAGACTGTATAGAGCTGGGTAGACTGTATAGAGGTGGGTAGACTGTATAGAGGTGGGTAGACTGTATAGAAGTGGGTAGACTGTAAAGAGGTGGGTAGACTGTATAGAGGTGGGTGGTCTGTATAGAGGTGGGTAGACTGTATAGAGGTGGGTAGACTGTATAGAGGTGGGTGGTCTGTATAGAGGTGGATAGACTGTATAGAGGTGGGTAGACTGTATAGAGGTGGGTACACTGTATAGAGCTGGGTAGACTGTATAGAGGTGGGTAGACTGTATAGAGGTGGGTAGACTGTATAGAGGTGGGTAGACTGCGTAGAGGTGGGTAGACTGCATAGAGGTGGGTAGACTGTATAGAGCTGGGTAGACTGTATAGAGGTGGGTAGACTGTATAGAGGTAGGTAGACTGTATAGAGGTGGGTAGACTGTATAGAGCTGGGTAGACTGTATAGAGGTGGGTAGACTGTATAGAGGTGGGTAGACTGTATAGAAGTGGGTAGACTGTAAAGAGGTGGGTAGACTGTATAGAGGTGGGTGGTCTGTATAGAGGTGGGTAGACTGTATAGAGGTGGGTAGACTGTATAGAGGTGGGTGGTCTGTATAGAGGTGGATAGACTGTATAGAGGTGGGTAGACTGTATAGAGGTGGGTACACTGTATAGAGCTGGGTAGACTGTATAGAGGTGGGTAGACTGTGTAGAGGTGGGTACACTGTATAGAGCTGGGTAGACTGTATAGAGGTGGGTAGACTGTATAGAGGTGGGTAGACTGCGTAGAGGTGGGTAGACTGCATAGAGGTGGGTAGACTGTATAGAGGTGGGTAGACTGTAAAGAGGTGGGTAGACTGTATAGAGGTGGGTAGACTGTATAGAGGTGGGTAGACTGTATGGAGAGGTAGTTATAGCTCTGTAGAAAAGTGTCTATAGGTCTATCTGTCCGAATAACCGACCCTCACAATGGAGCAGAGCGCTGGCTGTCTGACTAGCTTGCTGGCTGTCTGACTAGCTTGCTGGCTGTCTGTCTGACTAGCTTGCTGGCTGTCTAGCTGAGTAGCTTGCTGGCTGTCTGTCTGACTGGCTGACTGACTAGCTTGCTGGCTGTCTGACTAGCTTGCTAGCTGTCTGACTAGCTTGCTGGCTGTCTGGCTGAATAGCTTGCTGGCTGGCTGACTGACTAGCTTGCTGGCTGTCTGTCTGGCTAACTGGTTCTCATGGCTTAGCTATGTACCCCCTGAGATAAGCAGGAATGTGACACGCTGGGGTGAAATGTGACAGGAGGACTGCAGGTCACACACTCTGCACAGCAATGGACAGACAGACAGACAGACAGACAGGCAGGCAGGCAGGCAGACAGACAGGCAGGCGGGTGGGCAGGCAGGCAGGCAGGCAGGCAGGCTGGCTAATATAACTGTTCTAACCAACCATTATTTCAGTGTGCCCTCAGATCCAGTACAGATACATATTTAGTCCGTCTCACTATTAATAGCCCGGTCCAAAAATACGTGTGCCTAGTAGTCCGACCACATAATAGAGCTTGCCCCAGTAACAGAAGGGTTATCTATAACGCCTCTATTCATAGAGAGACTAAAATACGTTGTTATGTTTAGTTTGTATTGTGTGATGATGTGGAGATGCATATAGCTCAGTGGTTAGAGCATTTGACTCCAGAAAGATATGCGCACAACAACGCAGGTTCGAATCCCGCCCCAGGGAGTGAAGTCTGCATCTACCTTAGCCCCCCTAGCCCCCACCCCCCTAGAGAAAGAGAGAAAGAAGAGAGGAAAGCAAGGGAAGGATAGAGGAAGAGAGAGCAGGCTGTGTCTGACATTACAGAGCTGCTCTGAAAATAGCTTCCTGGCACCCTGGCCTCCAGCTTGGTTGTCATGGTGACAGAAGCACAGGCGCTATAAATAGAATATCAGCTCCAAGTCTTGTGTGACTGGAGTGGGGCCAGAGAGAGGGAGAGACAGAGGAATAAACAGCAGGAGTAGAGAGAAAGAAATGCAGAGAGTGAGAGGGAGGGAGTGAAGGGGGGAGGGAGTGAAGGGGGGAGGGAGGGAGTGAAGGGGGGAGGGAAAGGTGGAGAGAGGCCAACAAAGGGGGGAGAGAGAAAAAAAAAACTAATATTGAGAACATGCTTAGGAATGGGACAGGGAGTTCTGCAACATCACAAAGCATGATGAGACATGGAGTTCTACCCAACATCACTGAGAATGCTAGGACATGGAGTTCTACCCAACATCACTGAGAATGCTGGGACATGGAGTTCTACCCAACATCACTGAGAATGCTGGGACATGGAGTTGTACAGCTTTGCTAAGCATAATGGGAAATGAATTTCTACCCAACATCACTAAACATGGCAGGAGGGGACTGGCTGACTACAGCCACCACATCACAACTCTCTGCTCTCTGCATTCATTCATCAGACCCTTTCATCCAAAGCAACGTAGAAATGGTTCACGTAAAAAGTAAAGCAGAAGATCAAGGATCAAAAGTGTTTAGGTCTAACAGTATTTTGGTGGTCAGAGAGTGAGAGATCTAGGGAAAGATGGAGTGAACCCATAGTAGAGGAAAGAAGGAGAAAGAAAAGAGAGGGGGGGGAGAAGAGAGAGGGACAGAGAGGAGGGAGAAAGTAGAGAAAGAATAGAGGATTTAAAAGGCTTGTGTTTTGACTGTCAACATTGTGTATCGGCACACAATGGACACTAGCAACCTGGAGGAAAGCATGGCATCTCTGTATCGCTACTGTCTCACTCCAGCATGTTAACTGAGTGCACTGGGCTTCAATGCTATTCCTTCGTACGTATAACAGTATTCTCTCTAAATGTCTATCTGTCTACTTCTCTATCTGTCTACCTCTCTACCTGTCTACCTCTCTACCAGTCTACCTCTCTACCTGTCTACCTCTCTACCAGTCTACCTCTGTACCTGTCTATCTGTCTACCTCTCTACCTGTCTATCTGTCTACCTCTCTACCTGTCTATCTGTCTACCTCTCTACCTCTGTACCTGTCTATCTGTCTACCTATCTACCTGTCTACCTCTCTACCTGTCTGTCTACCTCTCTACCTGTCTGTCTACCTCTCTATCTGTCTACCTCTCTACCTGTCTGTCTACCTCCCTATCTGTCTACCACTATCTGTCTACCTCTCTATCTGTCTACCTCTCTACCTGTCTATCTGTCTACCTCTCTATCTGTCTACCTGTCTAACTTAAACCTCATAACAGGAGCCCCCCTCCCTGTCTGGGAGAAGATGTTTCCATTTGCAGCTAGCATCTTTATCAATGATACTAAAGTTGTCTGACTCTCTTATTCCCTCTCTCTACCTCTCTTTTTCTTATGACCCCCCTTTTCTCTCTCTGTCTTTGTATCCCTATCTCTCTCTCTCTCTTTTTGTCTCCCTATCCCTATCTCTCTCTCTCTTTTTGTCTCCCTATCCCTATCTCTCTCATCCTTCCATTCCTCTGTCTCCCTCTAACACACTCACTCATTCTTCCTCCTTCTGCAGCTACCCTGAGTTATAAATAGCTCTCCCCCCCTCTCTTTTTCCCCCTCTCAATCTCTTTTTTGTCCCACTCTTTTCTTTTCCTCTCCCTCTCTTTTCCTCTCTCTCTCTCTCTCTCTCTCTTTATGTCTCTCTGTCTATGTCTCTCTCTTTATGTCTCTATGTCTCTCTCTCTCTCTATGTCTCTCTATGTCTCTCTCTCTCTCTCCTTCTCCGTTTACATAAGTCGAGGGGGGAGAGTAGCCCTTCTGGTCACCCAGTCCAGATCTGATCCACAACACACACTTTTCCCTCTTCGCACCCCCTCTTTCTCTCCTTCTTTACTTCCCCCTCTCTCTTTCTCTCTCTTCACCTCCCCCCTTTCATTTTCTCTCTCTCTTCACCTTCCTTCTCTAATCCTCACTCTCTTCACCTCCCCTCTCTGACAGTCCATCCATATCTATTTATCTCGATTTATCTCCATTAGTCTGCCTGTCTCTGCCTTACAGCGACATTAAGGCCCAGAAAAAAACAAACCATAATTACATTTCAAGGGAGGGTTTTCACGATCATCTTGCTGTGAGCTTGTTTTGCACATGGGCGCACGTACACCCACACATATATACACTCACTCACACACACCACACATACACTCACATATTCACTCACAACACATACCCACACACATATATACATTCACTCTCACACACACGCACACACACACACACACACACACACACACACACACACACACACACACACACACACACACACACAGAGCACCACCAGGGCCTCTGCCTTCCAAGAAGTGGCTTCATGTGTTCATGTGTTCACTGCATGCCTTGAAACACAGGCTGATAAGCGGATAAGAGAGGTACGCCAGAGAAGACAGAGAGGCAGCTGGGAAAGGGGGGAGGAGGAGAATGGGGGGTGGGGAGGGGGGGGGAGGGGGGAGAGAGACAGAAAGAGAGAGAAAGAAAGAGAGACAAAGGAGAGAGACAGAGAGAGAAGTGTGTACTCACTACTGTGCACAATCGATGAGCTGGTACTCGTTGGACCTCTCGAAGCAAGCCCTCACACCCTCATCCTGCCAGAGGGTCTTAGCATGCTCATAAAACTCCTGCCAGAGAGAGGACACACACAGACACGAACACACACACATACATGCGCACACACACACAGACACAAACACACACACAAGCACACACAGACACACATACAGACAAGTAGTTTAGGGAAGGTAACAGACAGAATTACATCACTGAACAACCGTAAACCAATAATTTGTGCTCCTACTGTTTAACTGATGGGAAAAAGTCCTTTGACTCACAGGTTGTATAGCCAACTGACTGTAGTAATGGCTAACTGACACGATTATTCAGCTAATTGTTATTTGGTTAGAAACAGAGAGAACACGAGACAGCACATTATGTTTGTTTTATTTGAAGAACTAGCAACCAGTCGCAGTCTGTAGTCAACCAAGGGCACTGCACTAGTGTAAATAAAAACATGAAAATGACAATGCCACATTTACAAAGAGCAAACACTGATCTCCTTTCCTGATGTCTTCCCCTCACAAACTTCCTGTATCACTCCCACCATCCATCCCTCCCTTCTTGTCTTCCGCTGTCTCTCTCCCTCTATACCTACATCTCTTTCAGCATCTCGCTTTATCCCTTCCTTCCTTATACTGCTTCCTACCTCGTTCACAGCTGCCCTCCCTCTCTTTCTGCCTCCCTCTCTTCACTCTCTCATTCTGTTTTCTCTTCCGTCTTGCTTCTCTCCCTTCGTTCCTCTCTATCTGTCACTCCTTCCTTTCATGCTATTCCCTCCCTCCCTTTCTCTCCCACCTTTTCTCTGTCTCTCCCTCTCTCTCTCTCTCTCTCTCTGTCTCTCTCTCCCTCCCTTCCAGAAAAGCAGAGTTAACCAGTCTGACTGGTTCCCAGCAGGCCCTGGGGCCTGGTAGGGGTGGGGGAGTGGTGGGGCCGGGGGGGGGGGGGGGTGGGGGGTGGGGGGGGGGGGGGTGGGGGGGGGGGGGGGGGTGGGGGTTGGGGTGGGGGGGGGGGGGGGGGGGGGGTTGGGGTGGGGGGGGGGGGGGGGGGGGGGGGGGGGGGGGGGGGGGGGGGGGGGGGTAGATGCCAGCCTATCAGATTGTCTTCTCAACCCAAACACAGTAGCCCTCAGTGATAGCAGCTAACCGTACACTAACCTGCGCAGCTTGGTCTTGTATATCTAGCTAGCCTAGGGAGTCAGATGGCTGAGCGGTGAGGGAGTGGGGCTAGTAATCATAAGGTTGCCGGATCGATTCCCTGTCCTGTCAATATGACGTTGTGTCCTTGGGCAAGGCACTTCACCCTACTTGCCTCGGGGGGAATGTCCCTGTACCTACTGCTAAATGACTAAATGTAAATGTAGCCTGGGGAGCTAGGTCTGGTATAGCTAGCTAGCATGGGGAGCTAGGTTCTGGTATGGTTAGGTAGCCTGGATAGCTAGGTGTGGTATGATTAGCTAGCCCGGGGAGCTAGGTCTTGTATATCTAGCTAGCCTGGATAGCTAGGTCTGGTATAGCTAGCTAACCTGGAGAGCTAGGTCTGGTATAGCTAGCTAGCCTGGATAGATAGGTCTGGTATAGCTAGCTAGCATGGGGAGCTAGGTCTGGTATAGCTAGCTAGCATGGGGAGCTAGGTCTGGTATAGCTAGCATGGGGAGCTAGGTCTGGTATAGCTAGCTAGCATGGGGAGCTAGGTTTAGCCCAAAAAACTTTTCATTCCATGCAGGACAGTTCAGACTAGAAATACGTTTTTTCCTTCAGTAATCCCACTGACTGTGACACCAGAAGCAAAATCAATAGACAGCAGCAGGCGAATCTCCAAGGCAACCATCTAACCTTGACACAGAAGTAACAGGGCTGGTCAGCCAGATCCATGGGCAGGGTTAGGGTTTGGTCTAGGGTTAGGGCTAGAGTTATGACTAGGGCAAAACTGGGATAAGATGAGCCTAACCCAGGGTGAGGAATGGAGCCAGACGTAGTACTAGAATTAGACCCAGGGCTAAGTTCAAGACTGGGCTAGCCTGTCTATCTGTACGCCTGATTGCCTGCCTGTCTGTCTGTCTGCATGTCTCTGTGCCCTATTTCCTGTCTGTCTGTGTTTCTGTCTATAGTCTGCCTCTAGTCCTGTAGTTAGCAGTCCCTAGAGGTCTCCCCCTTGAGTCTCTCTGTCTCAGAGGTGATGCCCCACAGGAGCCATTATCCAGGTCATTAAAAACAATCAGAGCAAAGGGACTGACTGCATCTCAGGTGAGAAAACAATCAGAGTTAATAAACTGCAGGTCTCAGGTGAAGGCCTGGTTGTACCTTCCCCCTCCCAGTGCCACACACCTGCTCACGACCAATCACAACGCTGAGCTCAGGGCCTCCTAGCTGACTGGCTGGCTTTCAGTCTGTAGTGCTGTCAGTCGGTAGTGCTGTCAGTCTGTAGTGCTGTCAGTCTGTAATGCTGTCGGTCTGTAGTGCTGTCGGTCTGTAGTGCTGTCGGTCTGTAGTGCTGTCGGTCTGTGGATTTACTTGAACTAACACTAAATGTTGCTTACACACAGGCATGTCTTCCTTCATGGGAATCCACACAACACAAAACACAGGCTGCCCCTGACAATCCCTCAGGAAGATGTGGAGCTAATCCTCTAGGTAGGCTGGGAACGGGACTGGGAGCAAGGCTGAGCGTAGCTCAGTGGTTAGAAGCTTTGACTACAGACCAGAGGTATCACATTCAAATCCCCCTGTACATAGCTTTTGATAAAAGCGTCTGCTAAATGAGTAAGATGATACTCACCGAGGTGAACTCAAAGTCCTTCTGGTTGGCTAGGTTGAGGATGTATTCGATCCTGAACTGGTTAGCTGCACAGGCTAGGTGGACGGGCGGGGTTAGAGTGGTCATGGCCGCTACTATCGTCTGGAAGGAGAAATACAATCTTGTTGTTATTAAACCACAATGTTATTGTTACACTGTGCCTGATGAATACAGACCGTTCCTTCACTCGAAGGAATACACATGAAATGTAAACAAAACCTTATTAAGAATGACGTTTAACAGTCTTCATTTCAGACAGTCTGGAGTGTTTGTTAACGTGTAACTAAACTCACGAAACCTCTTTGAGGTAAACCTTTACAATCAATACTCACGCGTGGCCAAACATCTATCCTAATTTTGATGAATCTTTGCAATCACGTTATTCTTTTTTTATTATTATAATTTGTGATGTTTATGATGAGTGCCTTTTCTAAGTACCCTGAACAATCAAAGGAAAGGGTTCTGCATGATGATAGGCCTTGTCCTAGGCCAGGTTCTTGTATCACTCTTAAGAGTTCCAGGACGCCCCCACAATGGACATTCATGAAAACTCCACACTCAAAAATGTTCACTAGAAAGTGTTATTTAAGGGGTCGGATGACGCTGAAAATGGTGCGTTGTGTTACACTTTACAGCTTTAACCTTCACAGCAATATAATGCACACGTGAACATTCTCCAAATGTAGACATCACCACCAGACAGCAGGCCCACATACCTCTATAGCTTCTTTTATGTTGTTCTTTATGTCATGAATCTTCTGTTTTTTCTCCCTGTGGGGTAAATAAGATTAATTTAAACTCACAACGTTAGGTAAACAGGAAGACAGTCTAACGGGCAACATCCAAATCAGCTTTTTGAAGAACTGGAAAAGAACATGAAGGATTAGAGGATTTCTTACACGGACACTGACCTTCTTTCCAACCTCCTTCTACCCTCCTCCACCCTTGTGTACATCAGTTATTTTCCCCTCATCCCCCTGTTCTCTTCCTTGACTTTACTTCTCTCCCTTTCTCCTTCTCCTCTCCACCTCCCCTTCTCTCCCTATCCTTCTCTCCTCCCCCCTTCATCCCATTCTCCTTCTCTTCTCCTATCCACTTCTCCTTCACCTCAGTCTAGGAGCAGTCCCTGACCTTTGACCTTCCTGCCCTCTACTCCCCTACCTCACCTCCCTACCCCACTCTCCCTGCCCGGCCTCACCTCCCTGCCCTGCCTCACCTCCCTGCCCTGCCTCACCTCCCTGCCCTGCTTCACCTCCCTGCCCTGCCTCACCTCCCTGCCCTGCCTCACCTCCCTGCCCTGCCTCACCTCCCTGCCCGGCCTCACCTCCCTGCCCTGCTTTACCTCCCTGCCCTGCTTCACCTCCCTGCCCTGCCTCACCTCCCTGCCCTGCTTCACCTCCCTGCCCTGCCTCACCTCCCTGCCCTGCCTCACCTCCCTGCCCTGCCTCACCTCCCTGCCCGGCCTCACCTCCCTGCCCTGCTTTACCTCCCTGCCCTGCTTCACCTCACTGCCCTGCCTCACCTCCCTGCCCTGCCTCACCTCCCTGCCCTGCCCTGCCTCCGTGGGTGTACAAGTTGTCTGAGTCTGGACAGACATCTGCCTCTAAACCCACAACAGAGCGTTTTTTTCCAGCCCTCTTTCCAGGAGAGACACGATTCAAAATAGAACACAGCCTGACATCATCTCCCAGTGTATCAAAATGCTTTTCAAAGGAGTACGAGCTCTAGGCTTAGGGAGCTAGGAGGCAGAAACTGGGCTGCCTACAGCAGATAGGCACAACACAGGACACCAGAAGCTGTTCATCAGACGGAGGAGAAGTATGACTAACTTTAACTCCTGTTTTACCATACAGGTCCTGGAGTTGCTGCACTGTATCCTCTACCAAGAACACTGTACCAGTCTGACAGTCACTCAGTAGCAGATCACTCAGAATGACATCTAATGTACTTTTTACATGCTTTTTTTCTATGTAATGTGTTCTTTTAGAAGGTTTTTTTTCCAAGGCAGCCTACAGAGGGAGGGGGGATTTGAACCTGCGGCCTCTTGATCTGCAGTCAAACGCTACACCACTGAGCTAGACCCATCCCCCATTTCTCAAGAAGAACATCTATTTGGGGACATTCTAGATTCAATCAGTCAATACGACAACATTCCTGGTGAAGCACACAAACGGGAACATGCACTTAGTTCAGCAAATTTACGAGTTTAGATATCCTGAAACCGTGTTAGCCTTTAAACAACGTTAAACCATTTTGGATTGAGCTGCTCCATTTTATAATATCTTACATAATGACGAGGTGAAACAAACGCTGTTGTGATTTTTCCACTGTGCTTTCTACACGTACCATTTGCACGTCGCTCTAAAAGCGGATCTGCTAAATGAATACAGTGTAAATGTTGTGTGGTATGATGTGGTTTACAAAGAGACTCACTCTGCGTTGAAGCCATTCACATGCAGTATCCTCATCTGCTTTACTATCGTACTCTTCCCAGACTCCCCAGCTCCTGGAGGGGAGGGGACAGATGTCAGACAGACAGGCAGGTAGAGAGACAGACAAACAGACAGACTGACAATGCCTACAGTAGTGTAGAGTAGGGTATCAGTAAGGCCTACAGTAACATACCAGTAGGGTACTAGTAGAGTACCAGTAAGGCGTACAATAGGGTACCAGAAAGATGAAGCCTGGTAGTTGAGATGTGATACTTTGCACTGTGCCAAGTACAGGACTACAGTAGGGTACCAGAGTGTAGGCCTTCTCTCCTGCCCAGTCCCTGAACCCAGCCGGATGACCCAGTATGAGAACAATGCTAAGTAACTCACACGTTAACACTGTTTTGCTAATAAAACAATGCTAACAACACAGTCAAAATAGTGAAACAATGCTAACATGGTCATGCTAGTGAAACAAAGCTACTAGCACAGTCATGCTAGTGAAACAATGCTATTATCACAGTAATGCTAGTGAAATAATGCTAACATAGTTATAGTGGTAAAACAATCCTAACACAGGTAGGCCTACATACAGATAGCTTTCCATGACCTATGCAGACTTACAAATGTCAGGCATTAACATGTTTCAAGTCACACTGCCAAACTACATTGAGCATGTTATAACCTGACTGTAATGTTTTATGAAACATTTCTTGAAATATGGAATTGCAAGTCTTCCTAAGTGGGTTGGGAGAGAATGACCAATGGTCTTGTTAATTAATACCCTTATAATTATGAGGAATGTAGGTCTGGGTTGGACATCAACATTTTCTACAACTACGACAACCTACCTAATAATAATAGCCGGTGAGTTGCTCGGTAAATCTGCTTGTCTTTCTGTAACTGTTTCTCTATCTTCTTGTTCGCTTCTCTTTGCGACTTCTCCTCGTTCCGCTGGTCTTCGGTCTTTGTACTACCCAGACAACCCATCTTCCCAAAAACCCAATACAAGGTTCGGGGGAGGGGTGTGTGTGGGGGTTATAATAAATAAATAATTTTAGATCCCTAGATTAGCCCAAGAGGAACACACCTGGCTTTGGATGGGTGACATTTATGTTGCCAGTTGCCAGTAAAACAAAGGTGACAACGAGAATGTGATAAAACAGCTTCCTCACTCTTTTACATTACTGCTAATTATCGATACGGTCATTCCGTGGGAGACGAGCTAAAGTGTTAATGACGACACCCCGGGCCGCCCTCTAAGACTGCTGTGTGTCCCTAATGCTTTCACTGTAAATCTGCAATGAAGTAATCAACATTGATAAGAATGTGATTAAGAATTTTCTTCAGCGCACAATGTACATGAATGGTTTCGTGTAGGGTTTCCCACGTCGTCGTTCTGTAGGAGCTGAAATCCACACAGATTCGCAATTTTTTTGCAAATGGTTCCCCAACAAGCTCTAATCTGTTACACGGCTAGAATTCTGACCACTGCCATTCACAACATTTACAAATCCATCAAAACGTAAACTATTTTCTCGTCTTCTATTTTGCGATACGTCCTCCGCCAAACCAAGACAACCAAGGCAGATAGAGGGTGGATGGAAAATTAAAAAATAAATATTTCCACTAAAATGACGGCATGATAGTCGCTTTGCCAAGCTTCTTTCTTTGCCCAAATGTTGTTTAATCCGTCACATCACGTTTTCGTAACCTTGTCAGTAGAATCCAGTTTTAAACACCGATACGTTTAATTCCTTTCCTCGTCGCAGATGTTGGCTTGTTTTTGGGGCTAGACCAGACCAAAAAGGGCCTTCATCGTCCTTTTCTTTAAGGGTGTAATTTGTATTTCTTCTCACATCAATTTTCCAGACGAACACTGAGTAGATATTCTTGTAATTTCACCGATGTAGACTTAAACATGGAAACCGCCGTTATTTAGTTGTTTCTCGCAAGTCTTGCCTACTGTCAGTCATGGCATTGTATTCCTTTTGAAATCGTATGGTAGACAGCCTACTGTACATGTGCATATACATGAACAAACCCCGGTGTAGAATAGCACATCCAACGATGACAGTTATTTTATAATGGGCAGGCCAGACCTGCTCTTGAATAAATGCGAATAGATTGTTTTCTGTATTGTATTTTTTGCTATTTTTCCCCCTTTTCTCGGAGAATTTTACATTAAGATAGATAGCGTTGAAGAGACGGGGTGGGGCCAACCGTTCTAGCTGAACCCTGGGAACGACAAGGGAGAGATCACATGATTACCCAGAACGTCATGAAGTTGCTAAGAGAGAAGGCGCCATCTTTAAAGAAATAAACTAGACGCTAACAAGTATGATTAAGTGAAGTTTTAGAAAGCATACAGAACTTTGTTGTCATATCAGTCTTGGCAATCAGTCATTTACTATTTAGTTACAGTACTTATATCCACAAAATGTGTTCAAACAGCAGAAGACAGTCGGATGATTTTACAAATAAAATAAAATCGCTAGGCTTTGCGATCTCACAAACAGGGGACTTGACATTGGAATCTAGCCCAAACACACGCACACACACACACACACACACTCTACACACACACACACAAACTCTAGACACATACACACACCCATGTCCAGACTTCTAAGACTTTGAGGTATTGTGGAGGACAAAAGGTAACATAAGGCTTGTGTTTCCGTGTAGAGAGGTCTATATCTCTAGACAGGGCTGGGTTAGGAGACAGGTCTATATCTCTAGACAGGGATGGGTTAGGAGACAGGTCTATATCTCTAGACAGGTCTAGGTTAGGAGAGAGGTCTATATCTCTAGACAGGGCTAAGTTATGAGAGAGGTCTATATCTCTAGGCAGGGCTAAGTTATGAGAGAGGTCTTTGGTCTATATGGGTAAGTCTACATGTGTCAGCAGACTGGGCCAGACTGTACCTCCATAACACTGGATCTAGAGCTGGGTCATACTGGTGTAATATTAGATGCAGCTATATTCTTTGTTCTGACTGAAAGATGTTTCTTACTAAACTCCCATTCTAACTCTCCTCAGTCTGGGCCTAGTCTAGCTGGGATGACACAGTTGTTTCTCCAGTGATGTCACGCCTGGATGTCTATACATCACATCTAGTGCAACCGGTTATATGGAGGGATGTTTTAATACTTTCTTGGATTGTCACCACGCCCATACCCACCATCTTAGATCTCCACCCTACCCACCATCTTAGATCTCTATACCCCACCTTCCACAACCCCAGTGCTGTAGTGATATGCAGTCATACACAGTGTCACAGAGTGACCATCCAGACTATGATATACTAGACTACTTCATACTGGACCTCATCAATGTCCCCCCCCCCCCCCCCCCCCCCCCCCCCCCCCCCTCCATTCTCAAGTGTAAGGAAGACAGACATATTAATATTCCAGCTTCAATAAAATGCTTCGGGGTATGTTCAGTTCCAAGGGTCTCATGTTCAACCACCAGAAGGAGGCAGTATTTAGTCACTCATGAGCACAAGACTGTCACCCAGATAGCTGTGCTGTTCGTTTCTCCATCATAGTGGACTGATCATGTAAACAATGACAGTTAGCAGAGATAGACCCCAAAGAATCTCTTTTAAATCCTAAATCAAGCCCTAAAAACAGCTGATCTTTACTTTTCATTGTGTTCCCAACTCTCATAGTTGAGGTACATCTGATACTGTAAAGTGCCATTTAACTAGATAAACATCATGACTATCTTGAATTGTGATTACAGAACTTTTGCCAATCAATGGGCCCCATACACTATTTCTGTTTAGGGCCCCCAAAACCCTATGGCCAGCCCTACTGTACTCTACTGTACTCTATTGTACTCTGCTCTGCTCTAATTTGATATGCTCTGTTGTAGGATTATCTGTTCTCTCCTTTCCTCCTTTCACTGTAAGTATGAATAAAAAGTTTTGGAAAAAAAAGTTTCTAAAGAATGAAAGAACAGTTTTCACCAAAGTTTCTCCTTTCATTGTAAGTGTGAATTTTTCTTTTTCTAAAGAAACTATTTATCACAAAAAAAGGCTCATCATTGATGAGTACTTGATGAGGACCCTACTCTACTGTACTCTATTGTAGTCTGCTCTGCTCTAATTTGATATGCTCTGTTTTAGGATTCTCTGTTGTCCCTCTCCCCTGTTGTCCCTCTCCTCTGTTGTCCCTCTCCCCTGTTGTCCCTCTCCTCTGTTGTCCCTCTCCCCTGGTGTCCCTCTCCCCTGTTGTCCCTCTCCCCTGTTGTCCCTCTCCTCTGTTGTCCCTCTCCTCTGTTGTCCCTCTCCTCTGTTGTCCCTCTCCCCTGGTGTCCCTCTCCCCTGTTGTCCCTCTCCTCTGTTGTCCCTCTCCCCTGGTGTCCCTCTCCCCTGTTGTCCCTCTCCTCTGTTGTCCCTCTCCTCTGTTGTCCCTCTCCTCTGTTGTCCCTCTCCCCTGTTGTCCCTCTCCCCTGTTGTCCCTCTCCCCTGTTGTCCCTCTCCTCTGTTGTCCCTCTCCCCTGGTGTCCCTCTCCCCTGTTGTCCCTCTCCCCTGTTGTCCCTCTCCCCTGGTGTCCCTCTCCCCTGGTGTCCCTCTCCCCTGGTGTCCCTCTCCCCTGTTGTCCCTCTCCCCTGTTGTCCCTCTCCTCTGTTGTCCCTCTCCCCTGGTGTCCCTCTCCCCTGTTGTCCCTCTCCCCTGTTGTCCCTCTCCCCTGGTGTCCCTCTCCCCTGGTGTCCCTCTCCCCTGTTGTCCCTCTCCCCGCTCCTCCTTTCTCCAACAGAGTCCAATTGCAGGACCATCTCCTCAGGCCCTTCTTTTCAGGTGTAGCGAAGGTATTACCGCCACGACTAACAGTTAATATAGGATATTGCGGATAGCTTGATGATTTTGATGCAGCTGTCAAAAAGACCTAGTTTTGCAACAGATGACCCGCTTTGTTTTGTAAATTGTTAGTTATATTTCCAAAACAAAAATCTTGCGATGCTGAGAATTATAATAGACTACAAAAATTATAGCGACCCGAAAATGGCAACCTAATTTTTAACCTAAAAGATTCAGGGCTTTTGAGAAAACATTGAGGGCTTCCGTCTGTCTGTCTGTCTGTCTGTGTCTGTCTGTTTGATTGTCTGTCTGCCGCCTGTCTGTGTGTCTGTCTGTCTGCCGCCTGTCTGTGTGTCTGTCTGTCTGTCTGCCTGGCTGTGTCTGTCTGTTTGCTTGTCTGTGTCTGCCTGTCTGCCTGTCTCTGTCTTTCTGTCTGTCTGCCTGTCTGTCTGTCTGTCTGTCTGTCTGCCGCCCGTCAGTGTGTCTGTCTGTGCCTGTCTGTCTGCTGCCTGTCTGTGTGTGTGTCTGTTTGTCTGTCTGCCTGTCTGTGTCTGTTTGCCTGTTTGTGTCTTTCTGTCTGCCTGTCTGTCTGCCGCCTGTCTGGTGTCTGCGGCCCGCAGATACAAGCAGCTCTCAGCTGCTGCGTCTCTTATCTGGACCCAACCAGAGACACACACCACAGAGTCTCTACACACATCCTGTCCTGCTCTCCACCCCGGTCCTCTTCAGGGAAAAAGGCTTATTTGGAAAAAAGGGTGTTCGTTTAGCTCCTGCGCTGTGACAGTCCCGTTCACTTCCTGCTGTACTTCCTGTGTGCTGTTTGAATGTAGCTTTGGATAAAAGCTTCTGCTGTGTGAATGGTATGTGAACTGTTGGATTAAGGTGCTTGTGTGTAGGCTGCTTTGGGTTTAGTCTGGTAAGTTGTATTGAGTTACTTCAATTATTTGTAGTTTGTATATTTCTGGAAGTTATCCCACTTGTGTCTGTGGAAATCGTCACAAGACACATTTTATACGACAGGAGAAACAACCTACAATACAACCATAAAACCAATATAACCTACAGTTATGAATTGAGTACAATACTTTTCATATATACAATGCAACACACAGTGTGTAGTTAAACAATGTTGTTCTGTGGATAACAGAAGGAGTTATCCCAGACTGTGTGAGTGTCACAGCGTAGTGGGGTCTGGGTGACATCATCAGTGATGTCATCAGAGCTGCCCTGGTATTTAAGCGAGGAGGGTGCAGAGGGCAGGGCAGAGAGAAGGCTGGAGAGGCCGTCATCTGGACCACCATGAGAGAGATCGTACATCTGCAGATCGGACAGTGTGGGAATCAAATCGGCTCCAAGGTAATCAAATCGTAGATCCGTTACTATTTTCTTCCTGTGTTACAAATGTGATTTGTCTGGATTTATTGAGTCCACTCTTGGTGGGTTGATATCAGGGCAGGATGCTCTAGAACATGGAATTCTCTTGTTGGGAATTCTGGAGAAAATAGTTCCGAACACTTGTAGATGTGTGATCATCCTAATGCATGATGATAGAGGAACAGGGTGTTTGTTGTTGTCATTTACTGTGAAGAACAACACCCAAGGAGGTAGTAACCACATGGAGAGGTGTTTAAACAACCCCGATGACCCAAACCTGACAAACTCAAGTCCTGACACACAGAGAATTTACTTCATATCTATCGACAAAATATTCAGTATTTCCTTAAACATAATAGGTTGTATGTTCACTTCACTCCTAATATGGTTCATGTATTGGGCTGTGACTTGACACTTCTACCCTGACAGTTGTGAGTGGCAGAGGGTGTTTCCCTGCGTATGTTCGTTGCTGAAAGATAAGTGCAAGACTGGCATGGGTGGGACGTGGGTTTATCATGACTTCCACAATGCCAGCCAAAGAAACAGAATGAGATATACTGTATTGAACTGCATCACCACAATGAGTACTGAGAAGAGGGGGACCTTGAGAGACAGACAGGCTGGCTGGGTTATCAACCAGAGCATCTTCCATGAATGACCAACACTTCTGGCTAACTAGAGATGGGCGGTTGTGGAGCCATACGGGATGGAGGAATCTCTGTGGGTCTTTTCGCTGGCTGTACTGTACCCCGGGGAGTCTGGGCTCCACGTGGCTGTACTGTGTTTGTGTGCTTCTGGATAGACCTAGTGAGTACGTTTCTGTGTGTTCGGTCACTTCGTAACGGTGTTCCCTTTGTCTGTGTGTTGTGTGTGTGTGTGCGTGTAGTTTTGGGAGGTGATCAGTGAGGAACATGGGATCAACGCCACAGGGAACTACGAGGGCGACAACGTCCTCCAGCTGGAGCGCCTCAATGTTTACTTCAACGAGGCACAGGGTACGTGTCTCAGGTGTGTGTGTGTCAGGTGTGTGTGTGTCTCAAGTGTGTGTGTGTGTGTCAGGTGTGTGTCAGGTGTGTATCTCAGGTGTGTATCTCAGGTGTGTGTCTCAGGTGTGTGTGTGTTTGTCTCAGGTGTGTGTGTGTCTCAAGTGTGTGTGTGTGTCAGGTGTGTGTGTCAGGTGTGTATCTTATGCGTGTGTCTCAGGGGTGTGTTTCTGCCCCCAGGGGGTAAGTATGTCCCCAGATCTCTGCTCATTGATCTGGAGCCTGGCACCATGGACAGTGTAAGAGGCAGCAGGATCGGAAAGCTCTTTAGACCCGACAACTTCATCCACGGTGAGAGACACCTGTCCCAATATCCTCCGTTTATCGTCTCAGTTTATAGTCTCTGTCTATGGTCACTGTCTCTAGTCTTTGTCTATAGTCACAGTCTATAGCCACTGTCTATAGTCACTCTTTCTTTTAGCAACATACAGGAATAGGATTTGAACTTGCAACATCTTTATCTACATTTAAATACCCCACCTCTGAGCTACACCCAGAAATGGTTATTTTGCGTGTCTGTGTGTGTATGGATGTGTGTGTGTGTCTGTATTTGTATGTGTGTGTGTGTGTGTGTGTGGGGGGGGGGGGGGGGTGTTCAGGAAACTCCGGGGCAGGAAACAACTGGGCTAAGGGTCACTACACGGAGGGTGCAGAGCTGGTGGAGCAGGTGATGGACCGCGTCCGTAGCGAAAGCGAGGGCTGCGACTGTCTGCAGGGGTTCCAATTGGTCCACTCCCTGGGCGGAGGCACCGGCTCAGGCATGGGCACCCTCCTCATCAACAAGATCAGAGAGGAGTACCCTGACCGCATCATGAACACATTCAGTGTCATGCCCTCCCCCAAGGTGTGTACTATACTAACCTCCCTCCCGTAAAGGTGACTAATGTGTACTTTTCTAACAGTGTACTGTGCTGTACTGTAGCATACTAAAGGTACCTGTGTGGACTTTACCCTATTTCACTTTTTACCCTCCCCTGTCCTTTTCCCCCGCCCCTCCCCTTTCCTCCCCTTCCCCTCTCTCCTCCCCTCCTCCCCTCCCTTTCCCCTCTTTGATCTCCCTCTCCCTCTCCCTCTCCCTCTCCCTCTCCCTCTCCCTCTCCCTCTCCCTCTCCCTCTCCCTCTCCCTCTCCCTCTCCCTCTCCCTCTCCCTCTCCCTCTCCCTCTCCCTCTCCCCTCTCCCCTCCCCTCCACAGGTGTCAGACACTGTGGTGGAGCCCTACAACGCCACCCTCTCCGTGCACCAGCTCATCGAGAGCACGGACGAGACCTTCTGCATCGACAACGAGGCACTCTACGACATCTGCTTCCGAACGCTCAAACTGACCACGCCCACCTACGGAGACCTCAACCACCTTGTGTCCCTGACCATGAGCGGGGTCACCACCTCCCTGCGCTTCCCCGGACAGCTCAACGCCGACCTCCGCAAGCTGGCCGTCAACATGGTACCCTTTCCCCGCCTGCACTTCTTCATGCCGGGCTTCGCCCCGCTTACCGCCAGAGGGAGCCAGCAGTACCGAGCCCTCACCGTGCCCGAGCTCACACAGCAGATGTTCGACCCCCGCAACATGATGACGGCCTGCGACCCCAGGAGGGGGCGCTACCTCACCGTGGCGGGGATGTTCCGCGGGGCCATGTCCACCAAAGAGGTAGACGAGCAGATGCTGGCCGTGCAGCAGAAGAACAGCAGCTACTTCGTGGACTGGATCCCGCACAACGTCAAGGTGGCCGTGTGTGACATCCCTCCCCGAGGCCTCAAGATGGCCGCCACCTTCATCGGCAACAACACGGCCATTCAGGAGATTTTCCGCCGCATCGGGGAGCAGTTCACCCTCATGTTCCGCCGCAAGGCCTTCCTCCACTGGTACACGGGCGAGGGCATGGACGAGATGGAGTTCACGGAGGCGGAGCATAACCTCAATGACCTTGTGGCCGAATACCAGCAGTACCAGGATGCAACAGCTGACCTGGAGCTGGAGGAGGAGGAGCAGCAGGAGGAGGAGGAGGAGGAGGAAGAGAGACCGTCATCTAGTATCGTGACAGTTCAAACAAGAACGGAAACTAAGACTGAGACTGTGAAGGAGACGAGCGCTGAGACTGTGAAGGAGACGAGCGCTGAGACTGTGACGGAGACGAGCGCTGAGACTGTGACGGAGTGAGGGTGTTTGTGATGGAGTGAGGTGTGTTTGAGACAGGTGGAGGTGATGCCTTCACTGAGCCACATGACGGTGTCAGGAAACCTCAACTATTTTCTCTCAAAAGACTTGAATTTTAGCTTTTTTCCTTAGTCTTTTACTCATATAAGAGTGAACTATTAATAATCATTCACATCTTTTAAAAAAAATGCTGGCTGTACTGCGATGTTGTTGACTTTTTTAGTTGTTATATGAAAATAAAATGTGTACATAATTTGTATTTACAGTTTTCTTCCTATATCACAATTATATTATTAATATTAATAATGTGTCATTGTACTGTTGTAAACACAACGTGGATGTCTTAAATTGGTTTAAATGAAGATAAACAGTATGTGTTTAAATAAAGTAATCTTCACAATTCAGTAGGATTACATCATTTACATGAACAATGAGCATGTTTTGGTCACTGTGTTTGGAAGGAAAATTTGACTGAGAATTTAATAAAAAGTCGAAACCCAGACTTTATAATCCTTAAAATGTTGTATTATACCAAGGCCGTAGCCATGGAGTCAACATTGGGGGGGACTAATTCAATTTTTTCATGATCATTTTGGACAGTGTGTGTGATGGCCTGTCGTAGCGTAGCACATTTATATATTTACTTATATTTTGATATCAATATATTGGGGGGGACATTTTGACCAGATTTGAATATTGGGAGGGGATGTGTCCCCCCAATATATATTATGATTACGGCCTGTATTATACAATTAGAAGCTTTCATAAGAAAAAAAATGATCAGGAAAGGAATTGTATAATGTTTGCCTTTGCATACTTATTTATTAAGTGTTAGAGATACACTTTATTCTGACTACACAGATAAGCAGTTTGACACATGTTGGAGTCATCACACACAAAAATCCGCACTGTTCCTTTAACAGTTACAGTAAAAGCCACCCCCTCAAAAGAACACCATGGTTCACGACCCCACAGCTAAACCCTACTGGTTGAACTCTGTTCTGTACTGAGGTGGTTGGATTCATGATGCCCTCAACACTGCTGTCTGTCAGGGGAAGATAACAAGCACCTCCTGATAAGGCCCCAGGACGTGGCAGTGAGGTTGGCCCTTTGGCTCTGCCATATAACACCAAGCCTTGACGAAAAACTGGATCTAGACAGAGGAGGGTCAGAAGGGACAGAGGTCTTTCACCTACTTGTAAAAGTGGGTCATTCCTGCATATGCCCATGTTACTGCAAATTGTAACATACATCTCTATATATATAATATTTATTGAGGTTATTTTGTTTTCATTTAGAGTGACAGTGTTGGATAATGCCAAAAAGTCTCGAAAATGTTTCGATGTAGGAGCCTAATTCATCTGATCAACTGGAATCGGATCTGCCTTGAACACAAGCATGACAACTAAAATCGTACTTTTGTGATCCATTCGTGTAGCATAACGTCTTCCCATTCAAGCCGTTCCAATAACTGTGGATAATGGGTATTGTAGAGGTCAGGAGCACCCACATACAGCGAAATCCTTTTGTTGGTTGTGTATGAAACAATCATTAGAAGCCTACAGTTCTGACAGTGACATAATCGTTCAGTGGCATTGTCATATTCCTCCAAGGGCATGTTGGTTCAGCTTTGATCACAAGGTCTAAGTGTGGAACCTCATACCTATTGTGCAAGTTCTGCAAAGGGCAAAGGACGGATTCCTACTGCTGGAATAACGACTTGCTATCCACCTCATGGAAAATTGTTATGGATCTCCTATGAAGTATTTCAAAATGGTGTTGCGTCGTTATTTTAAACATTTGTTCACTTTGGTTGCCGTTACTCTGAACTCACTGACAAGATATTCACGATTTTTAATTTTGGGCCGGTAAATTGATTCCAGGCACCTTAACTGCGCTGCTTTCTGTTCTGTCAATCACCGCTCTGGCACGCGGCGGATGTGCGACACATCCAGACTCATGTGACTCCGGTCGTAGGGGGGAGGTGATTTGCGTCAGCTCTTTAACGAATGCTGCCCGTTCATTGAGTCAGTGTGACTTCACTTGCCGGCTGGGCTGATCCACTCTCCACCTTACTACCAATACCACACACCGGTTAATATACAACAGCCAAGTCATGAAAATCTGGACCTCAGAACACATTTTCAAGTGAGTGATTTATTTAAATGTGTACGGTTTGTTATCTTAGCCAGTTCTCCCTTACCCCCGTCTGAACGAGGTAGCGGTACAAATTGTCCTTTAGGATATAGCTCGCGGTTACCGGTATCGGTGCTTGCAGGCTAATCGGTTTGACTTTCCTTATATAGCCTTGCTTTGTTAGCTAAGAATATAGCTAGCTCTAGATAACACTAGCTTACTACCAAGTAGTGCACATCTCATTAGCTATTGTAACAAAAAAAAAAGCCTTTTCAATACATCACTGAAAGACCAAGAGTAGGCTACATTGCAACACCACCGGCTTCCGTTCCAAAAAAGACAAATTTAAACGAATCGGTGTTTCTACAGAATCTGTTCTTGGTTATTATTATTTATTTGTTCGTTAGTTTTTTTCTCTCACTATAACAGCTGTCAGGGTCTTGTGCAGAGGTTGCGTAATCAGCTAGCTAGCTTCTTTATCCAGCAACCTTTCCCCCACATTTCACCGCGCCTCCAGTCCAATGCGTCACTCGGCAACCACATGGCAGCATCGTCGTCTCCACGGTAACGGCCGCCGACATCGGATTCTGGACCCAGACGATTGTGTTGGCGCGGTTTTAGTGATTGTACCGAGCGAAATAACATTAATGTTCCGATATACACCCCTGTCATCCGTGTATGAATACATGCCTGTTACAACAGCATCACGTTCTGTGTACCCCGGTCAATGCTATCATGAAAACGTTTCATAACACGGCACTCTGTATATAAACAGCTAGACAATAACTAGTTGACTTGATCTACATGTGTAACATAGCTCAAACACCTTTTAAATTAAATATAGGCCTACAATACGCATGCTGATCACAAAACATAACAGTATATGATCGTCATTTGTAATTTTTTGTTAATTAATTCTCCTCATCCTCCTGTTGCCCCCCAGCCACCCATGGGAGACGGTAACCAAGGCGGCCATGCAGAAGTACCCCAACCCTATGAACCCCAGTGTGTTTGGGGTGGACGTGATGGACCGGGCAGTGGACAGCCAGGGCCGTCTCCATAGCAACCGCCTCCTCAGCGCAGAGTGGGGCCTCCCTTCCATCGTTAAGTCTGTGAGTACCAGGATGCTCTCTGTCTCTCTAGCTCTCTCTCTCTCTCTCTCTCTCTCTCTCTCTCTCTCTCTCTCTCTCTCTCTCTCTCTCTCTCTCTCTGTCTCTCTCTCTCTGTCTGTCTCTCTTTCTGTCTCTCTGTCTCTCTCTCTCTCTCTCTCTCTCTCTGTTTCTCTCTGTCTCTCTATATCTCTCTCTCTCTCGTTCTCTCTCTCTCTGTCTCTCAGATGGACCTGGGATGGAACAAGACTGTGAGACGTCTCCAGTAACACCCTCAAGAAACACAGCGATGCACTGTAACGCCTAGGAAGGTTTCAGCAAGCACAGTTGCTATTTATACATCTCCAAAGCTACCTAGTATAGTGGTTTAACCTAGACAGGTTTGAGTAACGTATAGAGGTGAATGTGCTGAGGCCTTGTAGAATCTTGGCAGCCTGCTCGATGTCATAGTACAGCAGCTCAGTCACACTCTGTCAAGACAGCCCATAATAGCAGGGAACACAGCAGTAGTAGTCACTGACGACCCCCCCCCCCCCCCCCCCCCCCCCCCCCCCCCCCCCCCCCCTTCACAGGTCTATTTCCATCAGAAGATTACTACACTCTATCTCTGACACATGATGTCCTGAACTTTAGTTGGACCATACCCCATGCCAGTGATGTAACAGTAAAAGTAACTGAGAGTGTGTGTAGACATGCGCGTGTGAGAGAGAGATAGTGAGCGGAGGCGGCTTGCCTTTGATGTCTGCCAAAGTGCGTCAGTCAGTTGAGGGGTTCTAGAATGGTCATTCCAGGGTTCTGGAATGGTCAAACCGTTGATTTGACCCATTACTTCTTAACCTCGTTGCATACGCAAATCACAGCAAGATAAGAACTGTACGGCTTTGATTTGACAGTCGTCCAGATCAGACAAGACGTCCCGTTCTCTGAACCGTGACAGCACGGTATCTGGCCCTGCTGCCTCTCTCTGGCCCGGGGCCAGGTTAACTCCTGGAGCCCAGGGTCACATGAGACCGCTCCGGCCCGGGAGGTCAGGCCCCGATCCTGGGGGAGGAGATCCGGGAGAGGTCAGGGAATGTGGCCAGAAACTCCTATTAATAGCAGCCCTAAGTCCCCAGACGGCCCAGTCTCATGGCTGCTTCTCAGACAGGCTTAGTCATTGCTGCTGTTAGGGATGTACCTGAATGATATTAGTTTATTAGTCAACAAGCTATCTCATTAATATCCCTGCTTCCCTTGATAATGAAGGGGGTGCTATAAATAAAAAACATTTATTATTAATATATCTTCACCTGCTGTACATACTCTTTGATATACATATTAGTGTGACTCTGCACATAAGTAAAATAAAAAAGAAGGTTAAAAGTTAACAAAAGTCTTATAACTGACAGGGCACATCAATTCTACCTTTTTCATAACGGTACCTAGCTATATAACAGTAAATCATAGAAACCAGAGTTATCTAGTGAAGAAACGAGCTGAAGACGCCAGTGGTTCTAGAACACTGGGATTGGAATGGAGAACAGATATGTACATTCTGATGTTCCGTCCCGAAGGTTCCGGTAGCTGACTGTGTATTCTCCCCTGTGTTCAGATCATCGGCAACTCGCGGACGTGCACCTTCATCCAGGAGCACTCGGTCGTGGACCCCAGAGAGAAGACATTTGAGCTGCAGTCCTCCAACGTAAGTACCTGCACACAGGGGACTGAGGATAGCTGTGCTATCTGACAGGTGAAGGGGACTGGGGATAGCTGTACTATCTGACAGGTGAAGGGGACTGGGGATCAGTTCAGCTCACTGGTGGAGCATTTCACTACAGATAAAGACGTCGAAGTTTTGAATCCACCTGTAGCTTTGGATAAAAGCATCTGATACATTTGATTTATTATTTCTTATTATTATTATCAAGTACTATTATGGGAGGTTTGATGGGTTCTACAGTCTTTATGCTACAGCTTGAGTCTTCAGTTTGCAAAAAATAAAGAAGAGTTCTGTTAGAGGTGTTATAAAACCCATGACTCTTTACTAAACATGTTCTATTTTGATTGTTGCCCAGATCTTGTCAGCAGGCTCGTCTGCACAAGAAAGCCGTTTGTAAACAGTGTGTTGGGTGTGGGAGAAACGCTTATGGAATGATGCTGAACCGGTTCTTGAGGCCCAGTGTGTCAAGTGTGAATATGAAAATCTGAACAAGCCGGTTGTCTCTCCCTCTTTCTCACAGTCTGTCTCTCTCCCTCCCTCTTCTGTCTCTCTCACCTCTGCAGATCACCTTCACTAACCTGGTATCAGTGGACGAGAAGCTGACATACAAACCACACCCTCAAGACCCAGAAAAGTAAGATATGAAACAGCAAAATACACCATCAGATCAAATCATCCCTTTTCACTGCCCCTCAACCAACCCAAACCCTCAAGGAATCATAACTCAGTATACTGCAACCAGCTCATGCAGCTATATTTTGAATGCGTGACTCGTCCTTACGTGTCCTGACCCCGCCCCCTGTGTTCTGCAGGACGGTTCTGACCCAAGAGGCCATCATCTCTGTGAAGGGGGTGAGTCTTAGCAGCTACCTGGAGGGGGTCATGGCCAGCAGCATCTCTAGCAACGCAGGCAAGGTGAGTCACCTGCACCCTGGGTGGGTGGGTGGCTGGATGGATATATGAATGAATACATGCATGGATGGATGGCAGGATAGATTAATCGATGGATCCCTGTTCCAGGAAACCTATAGGATGATTCAGTAGCTACTCATTCCAGCCCTAATGCAGGACACATGCTTCTAATAATGAATAATGTTGAGCTTAATAAGATAGATGTAGTTAGGGTTAGCACAGGAGGGCACCTCTCCAGGAACAGGAGTTTGACAGCCTTAAAAAGTATTCAAATAGTCTGTTTAAATAAAAAAAGTATGAGACTTATTTGGTGTCAGTGCCTAGCTACTTTACAAACAGGACAGCCTTTGTTTTCGCTGCCTAATTCCAAGGTCTGTTTGTTTTTTTACTCCAGGGCCGCGAGGCGATGGAGTGGGTGATCCGAAGGCTGAACGTTGAGATCGAGGAGCTGGCGGCCACTGCCAGGGGAACGATACGAACGCCCATGGCTGCCGCAGTCACAGAGAAATGACACCACCCACCCTCAAACCTTCTCTCCCTACCTCCATCTCATTACCTGTTCAGATGGCAGGAGATCCCCTTGGTTTTTATTGGCTCTTAATAACATGTACGGTGCCAGCCCAGATTCCCTTCACTTTGCTCTTCCTCCTCTCCTCTAATTCATGGGTGCATTCCCTCCATATCTTATTTGAAGTCTATCTACATTAGATACTTCATGGCGGACTGCAACCTAAAGGGATTCTGGGTAGTGGTTTCAACAGGCTGCTCGGCTGACCGCTCGTAGTGAGAGGCTGGAATCCTCTGGCTCCACGCCAGCAGAGGGCGGCGGGGTGACAAGGCCAACAGTGCCAAACATCTTATCGAGCCCTTCGATGATTTGTGTTCGCCTGCAGAGACTCTGCCCTGCTAGAGAAGCTCTCCTCCTTTGGGTCACAGCTCGGGGGACACCTGAGAGGGAGAAAGACAGTGGTTGAATGAATGATGTCCACCTTAGCGTCGCTGCTTTAGCGACAGGGCCAGTCAGGTGGACAGGTGTGACCAGGTGTCTGGAAGACAGAGACGGCAGCGTCTCAGGCAGCCGGACGTTTGTGGAGGGAGCGTGGTCTTCTCTAGCAGGCTGGTTGCACACCATCCGTCTCCTCTGCAGCCTCAATAACTGGAAGAACTAAAGCCGAGCAATATGTCAGAGCTGGAACTCAAGTACTGTATTTATTACTACCAGATAGCATTATTTTCTAAGCTTTAACTGAAAGAAAAGAACAAGGTAGTGTAGATGTCTCAAATGCAGTGTGGCTGAAGAGTTTCTCTGTGGAGATGAACCACTTGCAAGGAACTGCATGTTTCACCAGCGTTTCATTTAAAACAATGAATACCTCAGCACTCACCTAGCCTCTGACCAGCTACACCAGAGAGCCGGAGGCGAGCAGGGTTTCATGAATATCACCCGTGTTCGTGGAATAGTGACACGAGCAACAGAGAGGAATATAATTTAATGGATCTTCAGAATTGTAGTTTATGACCACAGATGGAACACACTCTGCATTTGAGACAGTTTTCCTTCATGAGTTAGAGGTGGCACCTGCCATGTTGTTGGTGAAAACTGTGCGGGCTTATCGCATTGTTACCTCAAAACAGTTATTTATTTGCATATATATTGTGAAATACTATTGATTCAATGGACTTTAATGGGTACTTACAGAGAACCTTTATAATACACACACATGCCAACACATACATAATACAACCTGCTGTTACATGCTGTGTCAATGTTACTTTTTGATTTTATTTGGGCTGTGAACATACGAACTCTTACTAACAGGATGAACTGAATGTAGACTCAGGCGGCCGAATCCCAGGTGATGCCCAGGTGATGCCCAGGTGATGCCCAGGTGATGCCCTGGTGATGCCCAGGTGATGCCCAGGTGATGCCCTGGTGATGCTCTGGTGATTTTTAACACACAATGATGAGCTTCCGAGAACTAAGCAAACTGTGCTTAAAAGCCTCACTTTACTTTTCTCCAATTCCAGAACCTCTGTTGTTAGAGTGGGGAATGTGTGTGTGTGTGTGTGTGACCCTGTGTGTTTAGGGTATTTGTACAATGTCAGAAATACGAAAGGAATTATTTATTTTCTTATTTATAAAGATGTCTTTTATTTTGTTCATTGTCAACATACAGTGCTTCAGTCACTTCCGTCTGATGACGTGGTTGTCTTCTATGTCTCAGACCACCTGATGTTGGCGTCTATACCCAACAGCCAAAATGATTGTTTGGTATATTATGTAAGCCTGTGTTGTTCATAGTCTCGCTGCGACTGAGATGAATGCATTCCAAATGCCTCTAGCTCTCAGGTTGCTACGCTGTTGCTTGTTGGAACATTGTTTATGCATTAATGGCCAAATATCCTAATTCGTTTTTTTGGGGTTATGCTTCTTCCGGCTGAATCTGATATGGGAATGACGTGACATGGTTTACTTTGTTTCTTGGTAAACTGGTTTTCTTTCTAAACAAAAACAACAGAAAAAAAAAAAACATATTTATATAATTTTTTCGATTATTTTTTTTGTCCAAATCTGGTTATTTTTTCTAATTATTCAAAAGTTGGAACTGCATTGACGTTTGGAAAGCTACTGTACTGATAAAATAGAAGACTGGTCGAATGAAAAAGAATAAAGTCATTTGAAAGCTTTTGCTTGTGTCATTGTGTGCTCAAATGTTCCATAAATTGATTTTAGCAAAATGTCAGCATAAGCAGTCAGTTCGATTACAATACAAATCGTACCTCAAGGGAAAGAGAGCTTTTTCTGGTCAGGTACCTTTATTTTGAAGAATTCGTTCATCGTAACATCCTCTGCCTGAGATCTAATCTAATCTTTCCTTGCCCCATCTAGTGTTCTGGAGTGTATTAGTTATATGTGACGTCAGGGTCAGAATTGTGTATCATCCAATAGCTGGGGAAGACAGCATGGCCCGTCAGCCAACCGAGCACAGAGGAGGTTTTTAAAAGGATATTTGAAATCAAACAGCTAGAAAAATTTGCCAGGCTGTATTCACGTCAGCAAAGTGAAGTGCGAACCAACGAACTAGTGGTTAAGTGGATGAATTCGCTCTAATCAATAGCCATCTAGTGTGTTTCTGTATGCTTTTCAAACCTAGCTAGCCCTACTGGTAGCTAACAATATCCTAGAAGATTAGAAATTGCAATTTAACTGTCTACTGGAACTGGTCCTCAAGCCAAATACAGGACGATAGTCGCCCTTCCTAGCTTGTTAGCTGGCTAAAGTTAACTTGCTGTCTTTTCTATGTAGCATTAGTTAGCTAGTTAGCTACTAGCTGGATTCTTATTGGATCGTTTTTTACTCTGCGGTGCGTGGATTCAAGTTTTTGATTTCAGCTGCCACACATTATTGGTAAGCGTTATAGCACCACATTTTAATGTTTGTCTACTAGTAACCTGCCACTTCCTTTGATATGTCAAACGAAATGAAATGTGCAGACAAGGACGAATTGTCGCGGGCTTGTCCGATGCCACGCTAACGAAGAAATGCTTTCTTTGTTGGTCGTGGTACAGCTAATTTCCACGAGATAAATCAACAATACTTGTCTCTCCCTTCAGATTATGGATGCTGCTGAATTTAAAGTCAATATGTCAAAGGATATTAAGCCTCAACTGTCTGAACAGAAGGTACGTGTAGCTCGCTAGCTACTCATTTACACATTACAATTAACGGGGTCTCCTCAGAATCTACTATTTAAGTTATTTGCACACTTATTTGCACACTCTTGACACCAGTTGTCTTTGTCTTTTGCAGATGTGTGTAGTAATAACGTTGCTGTTTTGTTTATTTTACAAAAATGCTCTTGGCTACAACTCAAACGTTTCGTAAGATTCCCAAGCCACTTATGTAGCTACCCCTGACTTTGCAAGTTTACGTTTTCCTATTTAGAATGTAGCTTACATTTAATGTACATTTACTAATGTAGGCTAAGCTACAGGAACACCACTCTTTTCCGCTGTTTTGCTGTCGCGCCGCGGGACATGTCTTTACACTCGCGTTGTGTTGTTTTCAGCCGAGCATCGACGGTCCAAAACGAGTTCCGGTTTCCCAGATGAGCCGCAAGCCAGTGTGGACTCCAAAGCCAACCCAACGCGTGCTGGGGGTGTTGAACGGTCCCCAGCGCATCCCGAAGCCCCCAGGCCAACAACAGAAGCCTGCAACGCAAGGCCAGACGCCCAAAACCATGAACCAAACCAAAACCGTGCACCATGGCAACCAGAACGTCAACCCTGTCCCCCAGGCCCAAACCAAGCCCTGTAGCTACCCCAAGAACAACCATGCACCTCAAAACATTCCCACTCTGCCCCAAAGCCAACCCAAGGTGCACCCTGCCCCCCAGCACACACCTGCACAAGGCCAGCCCAAGTTGAACCCTGCTCCACAACAAAACCAGCTCCAGGGTCAGGCTAAGACCAGCCAGGCCCCTCATCCAACACCCGCACAGGGCCAGCCCAAGACAGATGTAGAGGGTCCCAAATCGACCGGTCCATCTAAACCTGGAAAGTAAGTATAGGCAAATTAGAGATGGATGGGTGGATACACAGCATAGGGGAGTCATTAACATAAAAATATAAGACCTAATAAACATAAATAATAATCGTGCCATATTTTGACTGGCGTTCAGGAAGCGCTGGAGCCTGGAGAACTTTGACATCGGCCGTCCGCTGGGGAAGGGCAAGTTTGGTAACGTGTACCTGGCCAGGGAGCGGCAGTCTATGTTCATCCTGGCCCTGAAGGTGCTGTTCAAGAAGCAGCTGGAGAAGGCTGGGGTCGAACACCAACTGCGGAGGGAGGTGGAGATCCAGTCTCACCTCAGGTACAGACACACGTACACACACACACACAAGTAGACATATGCGCGCGCACACACACGCACACAAAGACATGCACACACAACCCATGTATAAACACACGTAGACACACGCACATAACCCACACACACACACAACACGTAGAGACACACACACACCCACCCTACCTGTGTAGACACACCCACCACGTAGAGACACACACACACCCACCCTACCAGTGTAGACACACACTCACCCACCCTACCTGTATAGACACACACACACACACACACACCCTACCTGTGTAGACACACACACACCCCACGTAGACACACAGCCCCTGTGTGATGGTGTCCATGTCTCCTCCTCAGACACCCTAACATCCTGCGTCTGTACGGATACTTCCACGACGCTGCGCGCGTCTACCTCATCCTGGAGTTCGCCCCCAAGGGGGAGCTGTACGGCGAGCTGCAGCGATGCGGCCACTTCGATGAGGCCCGTAGCGCCACGGTAAGTCTACCCAACAACCGCACACTTCACAGCGGAGGGAGTTTACCTCTCGTTCTCCTGTCCAGCGGGTTTAAACTAGCAAACCACACTCTTCTCCAGCATGGAGCTGTGTAAAAAACTTGCCTTTTCTAGTTGTGTGTATGTGTACTGTTGATGGAGCATCTGGTCTCTTGTGGAGCCTCTGTGGTTTTGTACTGACTGGGCTGCTCTCCCTTGACCCCCCCCTCCCCCCTTTCTCCTCCTCCCCCCTTTCTTGTTGTCCTCCTCCCTCACCTCTCATTCTCTTCCCTCCTCCTCTGGTTTCATCCCTCCTCTCCTCCTCAGTACATCATGGAGCTGACAGATGCTCTGAACTACTGCCACTCTAAGAAGGTGATCCACCGGGACATCAAGCCAGAGAACCTGCTGCTGGGAGCCAATGGGGAGCTGAAGATCGCAGACTTCGGCTGGTCTGTCCACACGCCCTCCTCCAGGTCAACACACACTCTCCTCACACACACATGCTCTCCTCCAGGTGCTTGTTCCATCCATCTCTATAAACATGATCTAACGTGTGTGTCTCCAGGAGGTCGACCCTTTGCGGCACGCTGGATTACCTCCCTCCAGAGATGATCGAGGGCCGCACCCACGATGAGAAGGTGGACCTGTGGAGTCTGGGCGTGCTCTGCTACGAGTTCCTAGTGGGACGGCCGCCCTTCGAAACCAAGAGTCATGAGGAGACCTACCGCAAGATCTCCAGGGTAACCACCACACAGGGGGGAGGGGGGGGAGGGGCAGCAGCATAGATTTGATCTTATAAGTTGATCCGCCAAACTCTGATCTCTCAGCGATGCTTGCAATACTACATTTTACTCAGTTAATCTCACACTGTTATCCAACGTGACACAATGTGATATAAATGGTGTTTACTACAGCAGATCCGTGACCTTCTGTTGTGCTTTGGATCAAAGTGGCTGCTGAATGCTAAGCTTATCTGTTGTCCTCTAGGTGGAGTTCACTTTCCCGGATCATGTGACCGCTGGAGGCCGCGACCTGATTGGCAGGTTGCTGAAACACAACCCCCTCCATCGCCTCCCCATCCAGGAAGTCCTCACACACCCCTGGGTGGTGCAGAACTCCACCAAGACCCCCACCAACTCATGACCTGGACACAAACGCACACCCTGGTCCCCAGCCCGGGCCCCTGCACATGAGCGCACACACACACCCTCGCTGGGCTCACGGGAACACACACACTTGCCCAGACACATGCATACACAACATTGCTGGGATGCACACACACACACGCATACCGGCGCCATGCTTTAACGGATGCCTGGCTGTACCACTGCTCTCTGAGGAGGATGGATGACTGATGTGGATGTTTGTCAGTTGGGATGTTGTGCCCTCTGTGTGGTTGTTTTGAAATGCATTTTACATGTTTCCCATCATTCTACTTTCATGTAAGAAATATACTTGTTTTTTTGTTTTGTTTTACCGATTATGAAAGTTTTATGAAAACGCCTATTTACTTGAAGCTAATAAATGTGATTTAATTGACACTTGTTCATCTTAGGTGATCTATTGTAATGTTTATGCTCTGATTAAATACATTTTTCAAATGTGTAAGGCTATTGAAAAAATTGTATAAAATAACAGCCACAATGCAGTTAACGTTAACGCCGATGGGCCGACTGTAGGCTACGTGTTTCTCCACCCGGTGGCGCTATAGTCATGGTCATGGTAACGTAGCATAATGGTTTTGGCTTAAGTGTTTGTCAGTTCGCCAATATTATGATACAATAAAGTACAAATGCCAAAATACCGCGTAGGCTATGTAGTGAGCCAGTTTAATTTCGTGGTTCTTGTGAATAGTTAAGTGTGTCTTCTACACAAGCCTAATCCTTAAACAAATTAATTTGTGAGACATAGATGGTCGGTGAGCGATAAGAAGAGGTCTATAAGAAAACACAAGTGGGAGTCATTATGGGTTCTGTTTGCTGAATATAGTCCATTTATCTTATTTTAATATATGGTAGTGAAACCCAAGAGTTTGGGCCCCCCAAAAAAGCCTACAACATAAAGACTTACGGGAGGGGGACGATGATCAAGTATTGTCATTTCGCACAGTTTAGCTAAAATGATCATTTATTCTAAATCATTTCACAAAAATTGGCGTGGTACTCTTCACATCGTGGGGGTTTCACCTACCTTCACCAACCTTAGATGTTTTTATGAAATTATAATTCGTTATTTTTGTCAGGCCCTATCTACGGTGTTTATAGGCCAAAGTAGGCCCTGAGAGGGCCATCTTGTGGATTTAGCCTACAGGCCTAGGCTACTGGATATTTGCTTAAATTCGTTTGCATCAGGTGGACTTAAAAGTAGACATCAGCAACAGACTCGAAACCATATGGAGGCTGGCAACTCAGGTCGTTTCGAATAATAAATAATTTGGCCAGATGTCTTCAAAGGCACAGGCCTCATGTTGAGCAGGTAATAAGGGCCTATTTTTTGCCTTGCCGAGAGCAAAAAATCTGTTGTAAAAGCTACAGTCTGTCAATGTAAGATTCTGTTCGTAATTTCAAACATGCACGAAAAGGCAAATTAGCAACAATTATAGAACAAAAGAATATGTCATGCATGGCACGAGACAACCCCTCCCCCCCTCTCTCTCACACACACCTGTCTTTATCGTCAGTCTATCTTTTTTCTCCACAACACACACGATCTAGAAAAAATGCCTTCATGTTCATGCAATAATTCTCTGAAAGATTTCTCCAACATTTCTTTCATATTTTATTGAAAGAAATGAACATGAAAAAATACGTTTCTCACGGTTTCTTACTTCATTACATAAAATCACACACATTTTTACAATATAATGTCACTTATTTCTTTATTCTTTAATATTCATTTTCACGATATATGATAACGATTTTTGAGATATACATTCCATCTTTTTGAAACCACAATAACACTACACATACGGTTTTAACATTTCCACAGAACCCGTTGGAATGCACAGAATGCTAACAATGTTCTTTATGCACATTTTCTTCTTTAATGATCTCTTATTATCTTATGTTTCAAACACTAGAATTCCCGACATTGAATCATCATTAAATCAATGCCAATTTAGAAGACTTCAGATCAAATGCTTAAATACGGAACCCATTTTGAAGAAAGGCTTGAATTGAATGCGGCATAGTTAAGTGATGCTGATAATCTGTTGATGAGGCAATATTTTCAAATCCCTATTTACTGGGGAAAGGATTATTAAGGTTTGGGCCGTGTCACCTCGTGTCCAGGACACCGTCTCAAAAATCCTACTATCGGTCAAACGGTGTTTGAACCGTGATGGGCCTGTTTTTGATTAATTTGCCGCTAACACTGTGGATTCAGCTGCAGCAGCTCGTGAGTTTTTCTCTGCACCTACCATTTAGAGGTTGTGTATTTTATGTGTCTGGATATAATACATTCAATGCATAGTTTTTGTATTTTTTTATAATTATACCATCATATTTGCGTCCAATCCAAATTAGTGCTTGGGTGGGTTGTTCATATCTGGTCCAGGGTCTTTTGTTAGACAGTCGGCTAATAAACGTCTACATTTTTGACGCTTGTCCCTTTCACAAATACATTATGTTCTCCTGTTGTTAATTGCCATCATGTTAGTTGCCATTATTGTAGTCCACAATAAGATTATGTGTTAACCATCACATTCATTGCCCGTTAAAATATTGCAAATCATCGAGAAGAAGAAAGTGGCATCAAATAAATATCTTATTTACGATTTCATCACATTATACCGTCGAATTGTTGTCCAAAATCACAAACTTGAATGTCAAATGAAATGACTCCCACAAGAGCGATGAACAGATAAATTGCGCATTTTGCAATTTAATTTAAGGTCGATCTATGTTGTAAACCTTCACTCCACAGAAAAATATGGAAAATGCAATTAGTTGTCATATGCGTGCACTTCATGTAATAGTCCATCTTGTGTAAGACACTCGAGCTCTTTCTCTTGGCTATGTGTGTGTGTAAGTTTGTGTGCGTGTGTGCAAGAGTGAGCGCGCGAATATATGCTGCGTTTGGGGCGCGCACCATTTATTACGTATGGATTCTGTAAGCATGGGAGCTCATTGGGGTTGAATTAATCACTATAAGGGTGTGCAGTAACATCTATTTCCGGCCGACGTTTAGAGCGTCTAATCATGTAGGTTATACTTATAGGCCTCTACAAGCCCCTCCATGGAATGAATGAAACCGGATATGCTGCATATTCCTCCTATTACAAATATGGCGACATCAAAGAACACGTGGTGCCAAAGCAGCTTTCTCCATAAGAGCCGGAGGTGGAAGAGGCTGGGGAGGAGGAAACACAGCCCTGCGCCCGTCAGGCTGCCCGTGAGACCCATGAGAAGGGCAAAATGCGGCACATATATCGCCATCAGCAGAGTGAAAACCACGAGGCCACAGCGCAAGCTGAGGCCCCATGATTTCAGGCGTCCATCGCCGCCGTAGCAATCGGGGAAAACCGCGCGTCCACCATCCTGGAAAAAAGACTTCTCCAGCACCTCGACTGCAGCAAAGAATGGCAAAGGGTATGACAGCAAAGCTTTGGCCACTAAGAAAATATTTACGACAGCTCGGATGGTGGACGGTAGGTTGTCAGTGATGACCTCCTTGGTTGCGTCTGCCCAGGTCAGGTAAGCCACGAGAGCAAACAGGCCTTTGAGGATGCACGCGGAGATGTGGGTCCAGTTCATCATGCAGTGGAACTCGCTGGGTTTATTCATGTTTCCCTCCAGAGAGGGTAAGAAGATCTGAGACGTGTAGCTGAACACGATGATACCGATGGAAATGGGGAACTTCTTGACGTCGATGTAAAACTTGACTTTGTCCCAAGCCCAATCTCTTGCTCTAGAAAGGCAGTAGGCTATTACAAGGATGTTGATGACAAAATGGGCCATTGTGCAGAGCAAGCTGAACTTAGACACTGCTTTCAGGTTCTTGAGGAAGGCGCAGGGTAGCAGGGCAGCGGTGGCCATGATGGCCCAAGACTTCTGTGAGATCGGCATATTTGGGAAACTGTTGTACATCAGGTTACCACTAACAACAACGTACAGGATACAGGTCATCACGAGCTCTATGATTTGGGCTACATTCACAATATGGCCGCCAAGTGCTGGAAATCTTGGCGCACAACAGGCGTTGGCAATGTCCACGTATGAGTCTCTCACGCGCACGAGCTGACCGTCTTCGTTTTCCTCGTACAGGCAAGCGATGAGGATTTTCCCGGTGTAACAACACACCACAGCGGCGAAAATGATGAGAAACAGTCCAAGGTACCCCCCGTGCAGAATAGCGTACGGTAAACCGAGAACAAACATCCCCTGTGAAAACAGAAAAACCGTTAGGAAATAGTTCGGCAGAAGTAGTAATATTTTCCAACATCTCAGTTAACAATTAAAAAGTAAATCGACTGTAATATTCCTGTTAATGAAGAAGCCTTTAATGGATGGTTGGGGGAGGGGGGGGGGGGGGGTAACGTTGCTTGGTTGTTGATGTGGGTATTCCATTTCGCTTTGAGCATGAGCCCACCGGACTCATCGTGTCGTCATCAGAGGGATGAAGGAGACTCGGAGTGACGCAAGGGTGTCTGTCACGACCGTAAAACGCACAAGGGCTTTGGCGCTGGGGGAGCTTTTGTCACGTATATAGACACTGTCCAGTAAATCTGAACACTTCCTGGGGGGGGGGGGGGGGGGGGGGTCTCCATACTCATTTAGTAAGTATAACGTGGACTTTTATCACGATGTGTTTTGGCATTGTAGTTGAGCACACTTAATGTGCGCATTGATTTTATTTTGTGTTATTGACTTCACTCATATTGACTTCACGTGTATAGTTTGGCTACAAATGGAAGCACATTATCGTTCCGTCCGCTTTTGCTGGTGACCTTGCGGGCATTTCTACCCCAGAAGGTCACCTGCACACCTGAGCAGAATATTTCTGCAGTGTTGGAACGTGCAGTGATGCATTCCGTATCCACGTAGCATCAGCCTTGATCGTGCGTAAACATGGACAGCCCACTCCATCTCTGCATCCCTGCGTATTTTGGTGAGAAACCGTCCTCTCGTGCTCCAAGGTGTCTCTCAAATGGATGAAATGCATCTTTTATCATGTTTGACAGATCCTTGACTAAATGTTGTCTTATGCAGGCCTATATATAGTACATAGTGTCCATAGCCCTACCAACGCCTATTTACCTGTGAAATCTAATCATTGGGTCTGTCTGTATCTACACTGCGACACACAATCAATGACTACCACAGGAGGGCTTCTAAATGACAGTCACGTATTCAGAGACTGGGAGAATCAGGCTCAGCCTAAGACGCTGGGACAAATGTTTCAGAAATCAAATGGGGGCACATTAATAATGTAATTTAAGCCACTGAGCTATAATCAATCCGCAGTCAAATGTATTTTTTTAACTGTTTTTGTAAAAAAAACAAAAAAAACAAGGATTTACCTGGATTGCATTTGTGACGTTCCATCCCGCCTCCCAAACGGTGATTTTTGGTCTATCGTCTGCTAATTCCTTACAAAGACCACTGTCTTTGGACGCTGAAGGTGGGGGTCCAGTGCCATCTCTCTGGTATCGGGTGTCCCCATCCACTCCATCTAAACCTATCTCCCCGCTCCCCTCACCCATCTCATCATTGGTCATGATGTCCATTTGCATCCCTTGCCGGTGATCGTAGTCCAAATCATCGCACGCGGCGAAGCCCACCGCCTCTTCGTTGGTGGCGGCCTGGAAGCCCATTCTCGCGAACATTCCGCTCACCTTCGCCTGAGATTTGTTCGACACCGTGGTTGCTGCATTGGACAGTTTATTGGAAATTTTGCTTTTGATTAAAGTAGCCATTTTGCTTTGTTTAATGTAACTTTTTCTTCTTTCTTTTTTTTCTTCAGACCTATAATATTATTCCAAAGTAATGACTTATTTTTGATCAAACTCCTTCCTTCTTTACATAGACTAAACTACGAAAGTTGCGAGTTCGAAGCCACGATGGTCTTCAGTTGCTATCTCCACTTCTTGTTCAAGGTACGCCTGCTGTACTTGTTAATCCTCAGGTTCATGTCACCTTCAGACGTCGGAGCCTGCTCTCTGCATCTTGCTATCGCACCCTCTTGTATGGTTGACGAAACGCCAGAGAACGATTTGGACAATCGACAACGGTTGCGGAAAGCTTTACGCAAATGCTCAGGCGCACTTTCTAATATTAATAATCGGACCGTTTGTTCCGAAAGGTAGCGGCAGCGCTTCCACAGTTGGTTTTCCGTCACCGTTACTGATGCCAATGCGGTACGGTGAAGCCTGGGGGTGGCGAGGAGGAGGCACGTGTCACCATCAGCCTGCCAATGCAAGGACTCTGCTTTGCAAAGCGCGTCTCCAGCACCCAGCGCGCGAGCCACCCAACACAATAAAACGGGCGAGATTTGCTGCATTTCTGGGGGAGGCGCTTGCGCTACCCCGTCCCCACCCCAACCCATTATCTATAATGCTTCATTCTAACGTCCAATGACATTCTGGGTGCTTCTAAACTTGCATAACTTTACCTGTATATAAGTGTTCACAGCTGAAGAACCCCCCAGCAACTCTTTGGACTAGGTTATGTAACTTTGAGACTATAGTATCTGTTTATTTTGTGAATGATCAACACATGTGTTTTGTGTCTATCTACAAGAGGACGCGGTTCTTTCATAGCAACTAAGTTGATATGTCTACAGGAATTATATGGATCGAATTTGTTTTTCCTTTATTTTTGAGGAAAATTACTGTTTTTGCGATGGTAAGGTGGAACTTGATTCCAGATAATGTAGACATGCGAAAAACTGCTGCAAAGACTACATCAACTCTCATTTAGAGCCATTTTTGTTTGAGTTGGGCTTCAAGTATTTTGTTTCAACGTTTCAATTCGTTAATTGCTTTTCAATTGGATGTGACTTAGCCTATAATAATAACCAAAATTGATTCTTCAATTAATTTAATTCGTTTTTAGCATTTGTTCAATAGAAAATATATAAACGTTTTTATATGTTTCTATAGGCACATTTCAGACCGAAAATAAATTGTATCTAAAGGCTTCTCTGGAATAGGCTGTTTTAAACCATTGAGGACTGCTTTCTACGGCATAGGCTATTCTAAGCGGCAAGACACATTTAGTCAAATATTATATGGAGTCGAAAGAGGGTTTAAAGACGTCTGTTTAGCTTCATCCATAAATACCTTTTTTTATATCACAGACAGTAATCAAAGATATATGCACATGTCTGTGTGACAAATAACACATTTAAATTCGAAGTAAAGACTACGGATAGCCTTTTTTGACGTTCACATTCCAAGGAGGTGTTCATCTTATGTCCTACGAGCGGGCGTCCCCCTGCCCCGTAGGCCGCGCGTGGTTGCATCCCTGCAAACAGCTGCTCGGTTCTCATGTCACTAAGCGTTTGCGCGCGCCGACCTCAATGTTTCCTCGAGCAGAGGAAACAGAGTTCATCACCAGAGCGTGACTCACAACGTCTGCCAACACCATGACACCGGGGTTGCGTTTGTGTTCATATAAGACTGTACTATTTAGTTCTTACACAGCTCCGGGATATACTCTTACAGGTTCGTATTAAGGATGACTATACCTCAGATGGCTGAGCGGTGAGGGAGTCGGGCTAGTAATCAGAAGGTTGCCGGATCGATTCCCCGCCATGCCACATGATGTTGTGTCCTTGGGCAAGGCACTTCACCCTACTTGCCTCGGGGGAATGTCCCTGTACTTACTGTAAGTCGCTCTGGATAAGAGCGTCTGCTAAATGACTAAATGTAAATGTACCTGACCTCGAGTAGCTAAGCGTCCTGTTTAAATAAAGCAAAGAACAAGTAAATATACAACTGTCCAGAGGACCAGTGCCGGAATTGAGTGGCTGTGTCAGGCCAAATAGTGTCCTAGGGCCAAATAGTGTCCTACCTGACGTCACAATGCCGTTCCGAAGCAAGGACGCGTCCGTCGCTATGCCGACCTTAAATTCCTGAGATATTTACGCGTGCAAGCAGGAAACTGTCATGGTTGCTATACTGGTTACTAGGTAGGAAGTTTTGTATTTAGGCTTATTTAAACCAGTTTAAAGTGAAAACTTTAAATAGTAGAGTAGAATAAACTGGTTTACATAAGCCTAAATACAAAACTTCCTACCTAGTAACCAGTATAGCAACCATGACAGTTTCCTGCAAGCACGCGTAAATATCTCAGGAATTTAAGATCGGCATAGCAACGGACGCGTCTTGCTTCGGAACGGCATTGTGACGTCAGGTAGGACACTATTTGGCCCTAGGACACTATTTGGCCTGACAGCTGGTTTTCGTTGCCATGTCCTGGGGGAATCTGTGGTCGAGAAGATAAATCAGATCGTGGGCACACGTGGGTATTCAAGTCAGCGGCTGACACGAGGCATCACCGCACCACTTTAGCCTAAATTGAATCTTTGTTTATAACGCCAGTAGAGGTTCTGGACTCCAGCTAGACACAGCGACGGACCAGACGTCACCCTGCGGTTTCACCTAAACGAGAGAAACAGCAATTAGTCATAACCGTACCGATCCGTTCATGCTGTTGTTCTGACGGTGAACCGAAGAAAAGCTTAAAGAAGGGAAATAAAATATTAAGCTAGGATTTTTATTTCATTTTCAAAAACGACCTAATTATTTTAGGCCTATAAGCTCCATTTCATACAATTTCACTGAGTAAAAACACGAAACAATTATTGTAATAATTTCTTGGGTGAATCTCCTTCCAGACGAACACAATTCTGAAGAACCACAACAGAGATTCTGGACTCGCGTGTGTGAAAGGCTTTTTGCTCCTCAGAAGACAGAACTGTCTGCTATCCCCAGGGCGAGTGAAAGGGTTAATGGCAGCCTGCGTTATCAGCACGCTCCAGACCTCTCTCTGTACTTAGGACTGTCTGATTTAATGTTCTGCGCAGATGACAAGAACATCACTGACACAGGAAGCGACGAGGTTACAGTCTGAATCTGAGACCAATTTCTTTCTAGGTTGTAGATAAGCATGACATAGACTTAAAATAAACAACAATAGCCATACAAATAATAAAAACAACAATAATTCAATAGACTACTATGTGAATTACAATATCAACAAAACGTATTGTATCCACAAAATACGAATATATTCACATTAAAAAATATATTTTATTAAAAAACAGTTTAATAGACATTTTCTTCATTTATGTCGAATAGGCCTATTCATGGGCTGCCGTTTCATGACGGCATGCTGCACAATTGCACTGGCTCCTTTTCCCCCGAATAGCCTATAAGGCTTTTTTTCATCATCGACGATGCTAGTCAATATAAAGTATATAAATATATAAAGTAGCTAGGCCTATACTATTTTATCATGTGAGATAATAATAAGAAAAAGAAGAAATGAAATACAGTTAGTCCCTTGAAAGGGCAGCGTAGCCATAGCCTAGTTTTATTTGTGGACACGTCATACATTAAGCGTGGAACCGTATTGACAACCTGTGAAATGGAAACCGCACGTGCAGGTGCAACCCCCTAAAACTCATCAGCGCACGTTGATGGAATTTGACAATAGGTTGTTCGGTTGTCAGAACTGCGGTGGCCGACCAGCTGCATTTCTCTGTCAGAGTGATGGCCGGTCCCGGTCATTTATGAAATATGACCGTAGTATTCAGATGTATTTCTCTATGTATTTGGTTTTAATTTATAGTCTGGGCTCGATGTTTTATCTGACTTTCTGTCTTTGTGAGATGTATAGTCTTCCAGATTTGAAGGGAATTTTCTGCTTATTACACACAGTTTATCACCCATCACGAGAGGCGACGAGGTCAGAAACCCGCGGGTCCGTAGAGGATTCCCTCAAACCGGCGCTGGATTAAAGTGGCACGACGATGCTAATCAAGTTCATCCCTCTATCATGAATTCCCACAACCCTTTTTAATAATCCAACAAAGAACACACAAAGCATAATTCGCAGAGGAGAGCGAGGTTTCTTTACGTTTTTTTTCGTTTTCTCCTTAAATCCGATCACCGGTCCCCCCCCCCCCCCCTTCTCGTTTCTTACCCCCGGCTCGTGCAGTCTGCTCTCTCCTCTTTTCCCATTTCGCACTTGGCTGCGCACGCACAAGGTCCCCGGGTTTGGTGTCAGCTCTCTCCAAAACACAAAATGATGTATTAGCTCAATAAATGGATTATTCACTCTTGGAATCTAGGCTCGAATATCCTGGCAACGAGAGACGAATTAGGAAATATGTGATTGGGTAATATGTGATTGGTTTCGCAAGTCTAGCAGCCATATGTTTCTTAGTCTATTATATTTCTACAAAATCAACAAACGAAATATGATTTTAGAGGCTGAACTATAGGCAAGACATAGCTTATTAGCAATAGCTTAACGTACTAACTTGTGTGTGTGTGTGTGTGAGAGAGAGAAAAAGAGAGAAGCATAGTCTATATAAACCAATTGTGCAGTGGACCTCAAACGGATTCTGTTAAGAAAATGAGAGGGGCCAAACCATGGAAATAGCCTACCCACAAATATTCCGGAGGATTTGGAAAGTGAAATAAATATTGGATGAATTTTACGATTAAAATCAGAAACCATTGTAAAGGATATTTCCTAAAGAGTCTATTCAGCGTTTTTGTCTATCTATACAATCTAGACTACATTTCTTTTGTCATTTAGGCCTATCTGCCTGTCAGTCTTCTTATTTCTGGCGGGGCTTAGTGGCATAAAATGACGCTAACACACTTCAATTAATAAGGGAACCTGAAAAGACAAACGGCGTCTCGAGGGACTGCGATGGAGGTAAATTAGCCTCCACCGGCTAATAGACCGCCCCCCCCCTCCCTCCTCCCCTCGCCAGAACACAGCAATATTAGCATCACAATCACAGGTATGGCACGCTGGGTTGAATACATTATGAATGTAGCCCATCATATATGCCTATTGAATATATCGCACATTTAATCTGGCTCATAACGGTGCTTCTGATTTAGCCTACATTTTTTTCTCTCCAGACAAAACACCTGCCTAAATTAAAATGAGCCAATCGTCCAACAAGCGGAGATCCTCTTCTATGTACCCTGCACAAGAGTTAAGAATGTTGCCTTGGTCTACAGAATAACAAAAATACAGTTAGCCTATTTTTTTACTGAATCTAAAGCGAGTAAATGAGACGTAAGACTCGTGTTTCGAAACTCAATCAAAATGCAAGGAAATTGCTGACAAGTTGTGAGGTGGCCCAACACCGTCCAACACATGCCTGTTGGTGGCTCGGACTGCATCCTAAACATTCGCTAATCTTTCAAATCATATATTTTTTGACTTTACCCCTCTTTTTTTTGTCCCCCCCCCCTCCTTCCCATTTGTTATTTTCTCCTCCTCTTACAATCGAAGGTAAAACTGTCCAGCTTTAGGCAGTCACAGCGGCCACCTCCCCCAGAGACACATCCAGGTGGTCTGCTGGAAAACGGTTAAGAGCCTTTTCATTACTCTTAATGCGCTTGTTTAATGGGTTATTATGAGGCCCCGGGAGGGCAGCGGAGAGTGGTTTATATTAGCCCGGTCAGATAGGCGCTGCTGCCGTAAAGAAACCCTGTATAGCCCAAAGAACAATAATCCCAACAAAAATATCGTTTTCTTTGATAATCGTTTGTTTTGATGTGTATGACAAACAGGTTTGTCTTGCCTGTAGGCTATTGTTTTTATCAGTTGGCCGGTTAAGACTTTATTAGACATTATTTTAAATTCGTGTCAAAAATATTGCTGCAGAGTTTAACCCATTCCTTCGTTATTTCGTCTATGTAGAACAAAGAATAGTCCGGTTTTAAAACCCTCTCTCTTGCGCGCGTGATGGTGTCTCCATGTTTTTCCCCGCCGGTAAATGGCTGTTTTGTTCCCGGGGTTTAGCTTTGCTCCCCAGACGCCGTTTGCCGTTAACCTGGAGTGACTCCGTTCACTCCATCACCCTTGAAGTTCTCCCCCCTCGCGCTGGCGCGAGATCACTTCCCCCGCTGCGTTACATTAACATTGTAATTGCTTCTCTTTGAACACAATACACTCCCCGAGCCAGGTGGGACATGTAGCTCGAGGCGGTCACAGTGAGCTGTGCCATCGATTTTCACACCGCCAACTAACATAACCAACATCAGCTACGACCTCTACCTACGATAGGAGAACAATAATGTTTCTGGTGTTATTGTTCAACCTCAGTGTAAACTTCCACATATGTGTGGTATTTGTCTACCTCGTGGCGAGGTAATTATAACGTTTTGTTACTGTTGATGTTGACAACTCTGAGGGGCACACATGGATATAGCGTTGAAGATTTTAGTTTGATCGTGACTGTTTGGCAGTCAATAGAAAATAATCAATTGGGGTCACTGCTCAACTAATCCTGTAGGGATTTCTGGAGCCTTGGGGAAACATTTTTTTTACTGTTTCAGTGTGTGTGTTTGTGTGTATGAGTTTGTATGGGAGGGATGTGTGTGTGTGTGATGTGTATGTGTGTGTGTTGGATTTGTGAATGAATGTGACCTACGTGTGGTGGTGATAGCTTGTGAGGATGTGTGAGTCAATATCGTCACCAGTGACCCCTGACCAACAGCTAATAGTTTAGTACTCATGCATGTTTAATGGTAGAAGACTGGTTCCTACATCAGCCCTGAGAGAGAGGAAAAGAAGGGTGGAGGGTGGGAGGGAGAGAGGGAGGGAGAGGGTTAGAGAGAGAGAGAGAGACAGAGAGAGAGAGAGAATGAGAGAGAGAGAGAGGGTTAGAGAGAGGGAGAGAGACAGAGAGAGAGAGAGAGAGAGAGGGAGAGGGTTAGAGAGAGGGAGAGAGAGACAGAGAGAGAGAGGGAGAGGGTTAGAGAGAGGGAGAGAGAGAGAGAGAGAGAGAGAGAGAGGAGTTCACTTTCTGAAATCAGTGAACTGCTGTCTCTCTTCCTCACATCTGTGTGTGGTTGTTAGGGCCTACATTGAAACATTTTAAACAGAGTATTAATCTGACAGTCTCTTCTTTACAAAATCACACACAAATAGTGCGCATAGAAAATCAGAAGAAAAAACTAACAAACACAAATGCGTAGTTCTTTGAATTGCATTTCGTTCTGTTCTCAGGCGCAGTCTTAAGTAACCAAGTGTTAGCTTACAGGACCTGGCACGATGGACAACAATAACAAAATCTCCAATATAATATTTTACAGTGCAACAAGAACATCTCAACTATAATATGATTAAGTGTAGAGCAGCTGGGAGTTAAATAGGTTTTCACTCTTAAATCGGTTCTCACTCACTCAGTATAAAAACCTTCCTCCCACGTCATCTCGCAAATGTAGCTTCTTGTCACATGGTGTTTATAGAGGTGGGAGTTGTGTTCTTACAGAGGTGTCCGAGTTCGAATCCTGATGTGGGCAAGTTTGAGAGGGAGCAATACTGACAGGTTATGTGACTAACACGTGTTAGAGACAGACACACTCCACACACACCACCGGCCTTCCCTCCTGCTGCTTCAAACAACACTGTTCACTTTTATGTGGATTATAAAAGTAGACGCAGGAAGCCAGCACCTGACATGGTCACCTGACATGGTCACCTGACATGGTCACCTGACATGGTCACCTGACATGGTCACCTGACATGGTCACCTGACATGGTCGTAGCTTTTGTCCAAATGAACTAAAGGCTGTTTAGATCAGGGTTAAATATTGACCGTTTTCTGTTTGCGAAGAATGACTCATTGAAATGCGCACCTTGTCTCCAAAGCGGGTCGCATTCAAAGCCTGTGGAAGCCATTTATTCATCCCTGTGATGTATTCCGGGATTCCGAGCCTTTGATCGAACTGAAACAAGCGTCGCCGTGGAGACCGGGAAGAGAGTACTTCATATTATGGTCTACTCACAGCTCTTGGGTTTCTTTATGAATACATAAATAAATAATAAAAATATATATATAAAAAAACACAATTTCCCACCGCTCTCTCATAAATGAGAAAAAAAAAAACGCCCTTTAGACAGGCACTCTCCCCCTCCTCTCGCAGGTCATTATCTGCTTTTATCAGAGCTGCAATCACCCTCAACAACTGCTGCACTTATCACCGGCCACCAGACACACATCCCCAGAGGAGACACACAAGTATTGATCCCTGGGCGAGAGAGAGGGAGTGAAGGAGAGAGAGGGAGAGGGAGGGAGGGAAAGAGGGAGAGAGAAAGAGATATAGAGAGGGGAAGAGAGAGAGAGGGAGATAGGGACATAACGAGAGAGGGAAAGAAAGAGAGAGAGAAAGGGAAAGAGAGAGAGATAGAGATAGGAGGTTCTCACTAGATAAGGTGTTGTGTTGTTTTCCAGGGGTGAAAATTAACCTCTGGCACACAGACAGACAGGCAAAGACAGACTGACAGACAGTCAGACAGACAGTCTGACAGTCTGACAGTCAGACAGACAGTATGACAGTCAGACAGACAGTCAAACAGACAGACAGTCTGAGAGTCAGACAGACAGTCTGACAGTCAGATAGACAGACAGACAGTCAGACGGTCTGACAGACAGACAGACAGACAGACAGACAGACAGACAGACAGACAGTCTGACAGTCAGACAGACAGACAGACAGACAGACAGACAGACAGACAGACAGACAGACAGACAGACAGACAGACAGACAGACAGGGCCCTGAACAGCACCAGCAGTGCTCTCCTTAGTCTCAGAGGGAAGACCCGGCACAAAGGTCAAGTATCTCCTTTCAGAAACACACAGTGTTACTGCAGCCTTTCAGAAACACACAGTGTTACTGCAGCCGGCCTTGTGGAATCAGAGAGACATTGCTTGCACTCGGTGACCTGGACGGATGTTCACTCAGGTAGAGGCTTGGTTTTTGGGAAGATTTCATGGATATTATTTGGAGTGAGATGAAATTAATGCTCTATCAGGAGAACACCCCAACTCTATATCTGCAACAGAAATACATACATACACGTACACACATACACACATACCCAACCCATACACACATCCATACAAACAGCCTCAACCAGACACTCCCATGTTGATTGTATATTGTCTATGACATACATGAGTTATGGGTGTGTGTTTGTGTGGGAGTGATAGTGAGAGTCATGGCTGGGGAGAGATGAGGGGAGGATACCAGCAGAGAGACCAAGGCTGTTTGTCTCTGTCAGCCTTCTGGATCATCAACATCCTTCTCCGACAGAGGAGGAGAAAGATCTACAGGGTTTTATTTTTCATTTCACACGTTTAGCAGACGCTTTCATCCAAAGCAACATGCAAACCGTGCACTTGGAAGCAGTCAATGTGGGATCAGGAGTGGATGGTTCTGGGGTACCCGGATGTGGGATCAGGAGTGGATGGTTTTGGGGTACCCGGATGTGGGATCAGGAGTGGATGGTTCTGGGGTACCCCGATGTGGGATCAGGAGTGGATGGTTCTGGGGTACCCCGATGTGGGATCAGGAGTGGATGGTTCTAGGGTACCCCGATGTGGGATCAGGAGTGGATGGTTCAGGGGTACCCCGATGGCTCACTGAGTGGAGCGTGAATCACCAAGGCCTTAATTCAGGAACCCGGGTTCAAATCCAGCCCAGGTCCCTTATCTGCTTGTGTTTCCCTCTCTGTCACTTTTTTTACATTTACATTTTTTTACATGTATTTTTTTACATGTAGTCATTTAGCAGACACTCTTATCCAGAGCGAATTACAGTAACTACAGGGACATTCCCCCTGAGGCAAGTAAGGTGAAGTGCCTTGCCCAAGGACACAACGTAATTTGGCTCGGCCGGGAATCGAACTGGCGACCTTCAGATTACCAGCCCGATTTCCTCACCGTTCAGCCACCTGACTCCCTTTTCACAGTCTCAATCAAATAAGAAAAGACCCCCCCAAAAGTCGTTAAAAACAGAAGTGCATAGATCTAACAGTGTTCCTGTGGTTATGGTCAGGTTCAGATTAAAGTAATCACATCTCAGCTACCAGGAAGTAGGGCGGGCAGGGTTAAGGTTGACAAACCAAAGCCGCCGCCGTGAGGCCCCAGCCCACGTGATGCTCGCACTTTTCCAGTGAGGGCACCCCCTTAAACACTTCAACGCTACAATCTCAGAGAAAAAAAATGAATATCTACACAAAAGGCCACAGCGAGCGCAGCCACCAGGGATTTTTATATCCCTCTATCAAGATGATGAGGGATGACCTCGACAAGTTACTGCCTCGTTGGAAACAGCCATCACAAGGAGGAGGTGACTGTTTGAGTGTGTGTAAGTCTGTGTGTGTGTGTTTGTGAGTGTTTGTGAGTAGGAAGGTAGGTACTTAATTGATCCCAAAGAGAAATTGCGGAACTGTGTGTCAGGGTGCTGGTGTGTGTGTGTGTGTGTGGTGCGGCAGAGCAATAAGCACAGCGATCTGTATCACGCCACTCTGCAACAGCATGTGGAGATGAACAATAAATAATATGAAACAGCATATCTGACTTCTCTCTCTCTCTCTCTCTCTCTCTCCCAGCCTTCCCCTTTCCTCCACCCCCTCCTCTCTCCCCCCCTCTCCCCTCCATCTCTCTTCTCTCTCTCCCTCCCTCTTTCTTCTGCTTCCCCTTCTTCTTCCTCCCCTCTCTTCTCCAACTCTCTCTCTCTTCTACCTCTCCCTCCTCTCTCCTTTCCTCCCTCAACCTGATCTGTATCCTCCTCCACCTTAGTCTGAAAGTGGTTCTCTGAAAAATGAGTCCATGTAGAACCTGGAGGGGTAGTAGAACCTCATCCGAACCCTTCAAGAACCGAAATCAGGTTTCCAGTTAGAACCATTCAATTACACAAACGTTCTAGCTGGAACCTACTCTGGAACCAATAATAATAATAATAAAATACGTTTTTTGAGTCTTTGAGAAGGATCTCTTCTTGGTTGTGCCTTAATCTCTCCACATAATCATTGATAATACTCACCCTTTAGTTTCCATGTGGGAGAGCCCCAGACAGCAGCCGGCTCCCACCTTCCTCCGTCTGTGTGCTGAATGCCAGGCCGCTGTTGGGGCACCCCTTCAGCACTGCCTCCATGTCATCTCAAGCTATTAAACCTTCTGCCTCTCCAGTCCTTTCACATCAGCCTCCCAGCTCCCCTCTCCTCTTCCTCCCCTGTTCTCCTCCTCCTCCCCTCTTTTTGTCTCCCTCCCTCTTCCCCTCTCTCCCCCTCCCTCCCCTCTCTCTCTTCAGCATTCGATGGGTTATCCCACTCTCTTTTATCTGATGTTACAGCTGCAATTCATTACATCAATGAAAAGAGGGGAGATTAATAGTAACCCTCCCCCCACCAACTATCTCCCTCTTCCACTCCCTGTCTCGTTCTCTCTCTCTCTCATTCCACCACTGACTCTCTCCCTTTTCCTCTCTCTGTCTTTCTCTCCCCCCACTTCTCTCTTTCTCTCTTTCATTCTACCACTCTCACACTCCCTACCCCCCCCCCTCTCTCTCTCTCTCTCTTTCTTTCTCTTTCTTTCTCTTTCTTTCTTTCTCTCTCTCTCTCTCTCTCTCTCTCTCTCTCTCTCTCTCTCTCTCTCTCTCTGTCTCTCTCTCTCTCTCTTCCTCCCTCTCCGATTAATTCTTCCACAGCTGCTGCCATTGAAGGATGAAATCTCAACCAAAAAAACTCACTTGAATGAACTCAACAGTGGTTCAGCTGGAACATTGTCAGACGGGTTTGATTCAAAATAACCGAATGATCGCAGGCTCCTCCTGTCTGTGTGCCCTCGTCCAACTTCACCAGTCCCTCCACGCAACAACCTGTTGTTTCTTTGAACTTCATCTGAACTTTGAACACTACTTTCGAACGCTAATTTACCACGAGGTAACACGCTGACTTTGAAAACCAGCTGCTGTGTAACGTCACAACTCCTGACGAACGACGAAGCTCCTCATGTGAACGACCCTCGACAGAGAAAGCGTTGAACAGTCAACAAAACAGGTGCCGGCAATTACTGTGTGGCTCATGACTCATCTGCATACTCTCCAGATCATTCAGAGGGCAGGAACTGAGGATTTGTTGCTGAATATTGATCCATGGCAGAGATATGAGGAATAGATGTAGCACAGGCTGAATCTGATAGACAGATGTAGAATCTGTAGAAGGCCAGTGAAGAGGGTGTTTTTCAGTCTAGAAGGTGTTCTATCTATCACTCTCTCTCTCTCTCTCTCTCTCTCTCTCTCTCTCTCTCGCTCTCTCTCTCTCTCACTCTCACTCTCTTTCTCTCTCTCTCTCTCTCTCTCTCTCTCTCTCTCTCTCTCTCTCTCTCTCTCTCTCCTCTCTCTCTCTCTCTCTCTCTCTTTCTCTCAGTCTTTGTCTCCCCCTTCTCTCCTTCTCTCTTTGTGTTTCTTATCTGTCTTTCCTTCACTCTCTCCTCTCTCTATTTTTCTCTCTTTGCTGTCTCCCTCTCCGTCTCTCTGTTTCTCAGTTTGAATCTGTCTCTCTCTCTTTCTCCCCCCCATGTCTTCCCCCCCATGTCCCCCCCCCTACACACACTCCTTCTCTCTGTTCGTGTCAGCTTGTGTAGTTGGAGAGGAAGGCTGCAGGGCGGTCAGGGTCTGGGGAGGTGTGTGTAAATGACAGCCAGGCTGAGTAAACAGCATGGCAGGCCAGCAGAGAGACCCAACCCTGGATATCTCACCACACCTGCTACAGTGTACCTCTTACAACGTCTTCTGATTCCTGTGTTCGGACTGTCTTCTGAAGAAACGGACACACTGCCAGAATAAAGCACAGAATAGAGACCAAAATAGAAATCCGAATAGAGACCACGTCAAATCACAGCAGGGATATCAGAATTGTCGGTTATATTTTAACGTTTTTTTTTTTCTTTCAATGATGTGTTATATATTTTTTCTCAAACCGTGGCAACATTTTCCTTTCTCAGCCTAGACACAAAGGGAAACTGAATGCTTTCTACTTTTCCAGAGAGATAATTTAGGCTGCGGCTAATTCCTGTTATTACTGAAATGGCCTCAAATTGGTTGCCATGGTTATCTTTTTAGCTTAGTGCCTCAGTGGCAGACCTGGAAAGAGATGGTGTGTGTGTGTGTGTAGGGGGGGGGGGCACTGTGTGTGTGTGTGTGTGTGTGGGGGAGGTTACTGTGTGTGTGTGTGTGGGGGGGGGGGGGTTACTGTGCATGTGTGTGTGTGTGGGGGGGGGGGAGGATACTGTGTGTGTGGATGATGGGCGATAGTGACTGAGTGGGTATTTGATGGGGGTAGTGGGTATGGGTGTGTGTGTAGTAGCAATGACTGTGTTGTAGTGGGATTGACAGAGAGGGAGAGAAAGAAAGTGTGAGTGAGGGAGAGAGAGACAGGGGGAGGAGGTGAGAGGGAGGGTGAGCAAGAGAAGGGAAGAGAGAGATGAAGAGAGAAAGAGAGAGAGAGAAAAGAAGAGAAAGAGAGAGAAAGAGAGAGAGAGAAGAGAAGAAAAAGAGAGAGGGAGGGAGGGCTGGAAGGCAGTGACCTGATAATAGTAAATCTGTCCAGAGGCCATATTCCCAGATAGTTGCCATGGTCACAATAATTGGGAGTGCGAGAGTAGGGCAGTGAAGTAAGAGGAGGAGGGGGAAAGGGGGGGAGGAAGAGGAGAGAAGCTGTAGCAGGGGAGATGGAGTAAGAAAAAGAGAGATGACTGGATGCAACAGCGCCCCCTGGCAGTGAAGAAAGGTACTGCGGGGGCAGAGTCTGGTGTGTGTGTGGGGGGGGTGGGGGGGAGGGAGGGAGGGCAGAGAGAGAGATGGAAAGAGAGGAAGATAGAGGGAAAGAGTGGGTGACTGTGTTTGTGAGTGTGTGTGGGTGTGTGTGTCTCAGTTGCAAAAACAGCTGACTGGAGTGAACTGTCAACACATCATCATATGACATCATGAGTGACCTCACCCAGGGAATCCTACTGTCCCTGCAGCCTGACCTCCCCCCTCCCTCCCTGTGTGTGTGTGTGTGTGCGGTCGTGCGTCCAGTCAGAGAACGAAGGCTCAGTCTGTCACCACCATTCCTTCTCTGCAGCGAGGATCCCCCATGGTCCCCCCCCCCTCCCCCATGCCTCCCTCCCCCACACTGCCACCCCTCCCTGGGCTCCCAGGATGCATTGCGTCTGTGTCTGTGACTCCAGATAAGCTTTCGCTGCTGCTGTGACCTCTATTTCACACACGCACACACACACACACACACACACACGCCTGGACACACACACAAACATACGCAGACTTTCTCCATACAAAGACATGTCAGTATTATGTTAACACAAACACACACCCAACACACACACATACACACCCAACACACACACACATACACACCCAACACACACACACATACACATGCACACAGTTGCCATGTGAAAGCCCCTGGCAGCCCCAGGGAGAGAATGTCTAGTACGACATGACAGACTCCTGGAAAACACAAACACACACACTGGAAACTGCACACACACACACACACACACACACTCACTCAAACACACAGACACATGCACAGATACACAAAAATGCACACATACACACAAACTGGAGACAGAAAGACATGCACACACAATCAAACACACACACCAGATACACACAAACAAGCACACTGACATATAAAGCAGACTTTTTTCTCACACTAACCCCAACACTGTCAGTATGGCTGCAGTCAGATTCCAGTGAAACGCCTGTAACCCTAACCCTGTGATTCCCTCTCAGCTACTTAAATCATCCTGATGTCATTTAAACAAGATAGGGGCTCCTTTTAGCATATCTGCTCTCCTGTTGATAAAGACTCTTTTCATCTCAGCCTGTAATTATGTGTTACATTAATGGGGCTTTTTATATGGAAATGTCATTTGGGCAACATCCAGGTTTCCTGCATATTGAATGTGTATTCATATCCCGTATTTTTTAATCAAATGTTTTCCTTAAAAAAGGAAAAATAGATATTTGAATATCTGTGAAGTTCCTTTGAGGGTGCGGTTGTATTTCCTGCAGCAGAGGATCTAAATGGGGGAGACACCAGTGTGTGTGTGTGTGTGTGTGTGTGTTAGTGTGTCTGAGTGAGTGTGCCAGGAGATAGCTCTTTCTTCATTACACGCTTCATTTGTTTAAATGCTAATTGATTCTGCAGGAGGCAGAGAGATGGATGGAGAGAGAGAGACAGAGAGACTGAGAGGGAGATGGAGAGAAAGAGAGGGAGATGGAGAGAGACCGATGGAGAGAGAAATAGAGAGAGCGATGGAGAGAGAGAGAGAGAGATAGCCAAGACAGGCTCAGGTGAACCTAGACTGGGTTGGGAGGGACGAGCATGCTCTTGTCTGCTCTCCCTGAGTGTGTGTTGATATGGTGAATGTGTGTTGATATGGTGAATATGTGTTGATATGGTATGTGTGTGTGTGTGTGAATTGACATGACTGAGTATGACAAGCGTGAGACGAACAGGTAAAGGAGCATGCATTGCCGGCATGGAGAATAAAACACACACACACACACGGAAGCAGAATGAAGGCAGTTGGCGTGATAACAGGGACAACCCAGAGAGCAGACTGCCAAATGATCCGTACCACGTTGCTAGGAAACGCCAGGGCTGGATTCTACAGATAAATGCTTGAATTCCAACCCCTGGCTGGGCACTGAACGAGAGAGAGAAGAGGGAAGAGGAGGAGGAGGAGGGAGGAGGAGGAGGGAGGAGGAGGAGGAGGAGGAGGAGGAGGAGGAGGAGGAGGAGGAGGAGGAGGAAGGAGGATTAGGGAGCAGGTGGGAGGAGGTAAGATGGAGTCACATGATCACCACAATGTTCTCAATTGAATCACCTCCTCCTCCCCCCTCCCTCTCTCCTCACTCATCTCCCTTTCCTTCCTGCTCCTCCCCCTCCTACCTTCTCTCTCCTCCCCTTGTCTTTGAACTCCGACAGCTCTGTGTCTCCTCCAGTCAGTAAACGTGCCCACTTCCTGTCCTGAGGACAAAGACAGGAAGTCGAGGCCTCAGGGAGAGATGAAACGGCAACACACGCGTCCAGAAGCATCCTCCACTTCCTCCTCTTCACCAACCAACAACATCATAAAGAGAACAATATCTGAACATACCATCATCGGTTCTGTTTCCCTCCGTCACCTGCCTCTTTGTCCCACAAGCCTTTAATGTGCCAATTGTGGAGCTGTTAGGCTAACAGTACGAGTGTGATAGTACCAGCTCGTTCTGACAGAAGGGAGGGCAACGGCCTTGCCAGCCTATCCCAGAATGCATCAGCCAACACAAAGAAGAGGTCCGTTTCCTGTGCGGAGGGCAGCGAGTGAGAGGGAGACAGACGACCGTGATTAGCCGTGAATAGAAGGCGGGGACGTGTGATTGGCTGAGAGGCCGGGGGTCGATGCTCTTCCCCAGCCTGCTCATACAAAGATGCTGATTACCATTCATCCTCTGATTACTGCCATTCACACACAGGCCCACTGACTGGCAGGCTGGGAGGGAGACAGAGAGAGAGGAAGGGGGAGGGAAGGAGAGAGGGGGGGGGTAGGGGGAGGGTGAAGGAGAGAGAAGGGGGGAGAGGGGAGGGAGAGAATGACAGTGAGATAGAGAGAGAGAGAGGGGGGAGAGAGAGAGGAGGAAAGTGATAATTACAGTGCAAGAGAGAGGGGGAGAGAGATAGTGACAGTGAGAGACAGGGAGAGACAGAATGACAGTGAGAGAGAGAGGGAAAGGGAGAGTGGGGGAGAGAGATTGACAGTAAGAGAGAGGGAAAGAGAGAGGGAGAGAGACAACAGTGAGAGACAGAGGGAGAGAGACATTGTAAAGCTTTGAATAATTACAGTTGATGATCCAGTTAAGATTGTTTTTCAGGACCTGATGTGTAGATTAATTAAGCAGCACAGGGCACACAGGTAGTGTAAGGTTAATCAATCAGTTGATTAACCTGGTGGAAAACCATTATTCTGTTATAGATTTCCTCTTTGCTGTGAGTGTGTTGTGTTTGTGTGTTTGTGTGTGAGTGTGTCTGCAGTGAATACATGAACACAACTCCCCTGTGCATACAGAAACCAAAGCCACAGTACACGTTTCTGTGAATACATGATCATCATAAGGATTACCATAACAGCATGACCATGAACACTCAACCATCATCAACATATTATCACCCCCGGGTGTGTGTGTGTGAGGTCAGTATGTGTGTATGGTACGTGTGTGTGTGAGGTCGGTGTGTGTGTGAGGTGTGTGTGTGTGTGTGAGGTCGGTGTGTGTGTGAGGTCGGTGTGTGTGTGTGAGGTGTGTGTGTGTGTGTGAGGTCGGTGTGTGTGTGTATGAGGTCGGTGTGTGTGTGAGGTGTGTGTGTGTGTATGAGGTTGGTGTGTGTGTGTGTTAGGTGTGTGTGTGTGTGTGTGAGGGAGCCCTCCACACACGTGTGCTAGCAGCCCTCCAGGGTGACCCAGTTCTGGGTATTCAGCAGGGTCGGCCTGGTCTTTGTCCCTGGCCACTGAGCTGTGTCTGGAACTGTGTGACAGCTGAGTCAGGGTAATGGGTAATGAAGCTCAAGACCCCACTTACACCCCAGCCCCAACACAGACACACACCCCAGCCCCAACACACACACACACACACACACTCAAACAAAAGCCCCCTCCATATCCACCTCCACGTCACAGAGCAGCAGTTTTTATCTCTCATTTATCACCTTCCTCCTCCTCACCCTTTACATCCTCCTCCTCTTCCTCCTAACCCTAAACCTCCTCCTCTTCCTCCTCCTCCGCAGGCATGATGGTCTCTCAGTCCTGCTGCCAGAGGGGGAGAGGAAGAAGGAGAGAGGGAGAGGGAGAGAGGGATAGAGGAAGCAAGAAGGAGAGAGAGGGATAGAGGAAGCAAGAAGGAGAGAGGGATAGAGGAGAGGGAAGGAGAGAGATGGGGACAAGGAGAGAGGGGAAGAAGGAGAGGGAAGGAGAGAGAGGGGGAGAGGGAAGGAGAGAGAGGGAGGCCATGATGGATGCAGCATCATTATCCAGGCTCCGTGTCAAGCTACCAAAATGGCACCTACGGCGGTGGCCAGCGCGTTACCGGCCTGTTTTCAGGAAGCTAGCACTGAGGAATCCAGCTAGCGATAGAGACCATATAGCAGGAGATTAGCCCAGCTAGCAGATAGCAGGAGATGAGCCCAGCTAGCAGTAGATTAGCCCCACTATTGGCTAGCAGGAGATTAACCCAGATAGCAGCTAGCAGGAGATTAGCCCAGCTAGCAGCTAGCAGGAGATTAGCCCAGCTAGCAACTAGCAGGAGATTAGCCCAGCTAGCAACTAGCAGGAGATTAGCCCAGCTAGCAACTAGCAGGAGATTAGCCCAGCTAGCAACTAGCAGGAGATTAGCCCAGCTAGCAGCTAGCAGGAGATTAGCCCAGCTAGCAACTAGCAGGAGATTAGCCCCACTATTGGCTAGCAGGAGATTAACCCAGATAGCAGCTAGCAGGAGATTAGCCCAGCTAGCAACTAGCAGGAGATTAGCCCAGCTAGCAACTAGCAGGAGATTAGCCCAGCTAGCAGCTAGCAGGAGATTAGCCCAGCTAGCAACTAGCAGGAGATTAGCCCCACTATTGGCTAGCAGGAGATTAACCCAGATAGCAGCTAGCAGGAGATTAGCCCAGCTAGCAACTAGCAGGAGATTAGCCCAGCTCGTATCCAGCCATAAATTAGCCCAGCTAGTTGCACATGGCTAGCTGCTCCCAGGACACAGGAATACTGGGAACCAGAGATGACAAAAGTACACACATCCTTCACTCAAGTATAAGTAGAGATACTCATGTTTAAAAAGAATCTGGTAAAAGTTTAAGTACTGTGTACACTTTTTCAGTTAAAGTTAAAGTAAAGAAGTGTGGGTACTGTCATATACTTAAAGAATATATGTTTTTGCAATCTTTCAAAACTTTCTTTTTTCGAAATTTGATTTTCAAAACTTTTTTTAAACCTTCTCACACAACCCTTTAAAAAAAAAAAAATTCAACCTTTTGAAATTTTTTTCACACAGAACATGGCACTAAAAAGTATAGTTTTTTTTAACGAGCCTTGCTTGAAAATGTAAGAAGTAGAAAGTAAAGATATTTGTGTAAAAAAGTGAAAGTTAAAATAAATTGTCAAGTAAAGTACTGATTCTCTCGTTCTCGGCTTCTTAAGTAGCCTACAAGGCCAAAGCTCACACTGACTGAATAAAAAACTGAATAAAAAATCTAAAAACTATTTAGATTTTGCACTACACTCAATTCCTGTAATATTTGTATTTTATATTGTATTTTATATTGTAAATTGGCAACTTATATTTTACTTATTGTATATTTTATTTTAATTGTATTCCACTTCGTATTGCTAGTTTATGTATCCTTAGTATAGTTAGACCACATATTTAAATTTAAGATTCCCATATGTTTACTG